>NC_136796.1:15402758-15407758 GCF_951216825.1 Electrona antarctica | reverse complement strand
TACAGACTGAGGCGAACCCAGGGATGCTGCAGACTGAGGCGACGCCAGGGAAGCTGCAGACTGAGGCGACGCCAGGGAAGCTACAGACTGAGGCGACGCCAGGGAAGCTGCAGACTGAGGCGACGCCGGGGATTCTGCAGACTGAGGCGACGCCAGGGAAGCTGCAGACTGAGGCGACACCAGGAAAGCTGCAGACTGAGGCGACGCCAGGGAAGCTGCAGACTGAGGTGACACCAGGGATGCTGCAGACTGAGGCGACGCCGGGGATGCTGCAGGAGGCGGTGTAGGTGGAGCTGCAGGCAGAGCTGCGGGTGGAGCTGCAGGCGAAGGGGACTGAGCTGCAGGCGGGACTGCAGGCGGAGGAGGGGGTGCTGCAGGCACTGGAGGCGGGGCTGCAGGCTGAAAGGACTGTTGAAGGTGCAGAGGGCGCAGGCAGGACATCTAGGGAGATGGCTGGCAAGGGCTCTGGCAGGTCAGCAGGAGATACAGCCGGTGAGGGTGCAGAGGGCGCAGGCAGGTCACCAATGGAAACAGCTGGCGAGGACTCGTGGATGCTGGGCAGTACGGTGCTCTGGATGCCGGGCAGCGGGGTTCTCTGGGCGTCGGCCAGCGAGGTGCCGGGCAGGGGAGTGCAGGGCAGGCTGGGCGGTGGAGAGCTGGGCAGGCTGGGCGGCGTAGAGCTGGGCAGGCTGGGCGGCGTAGAGCTGGGCAGGCTGGGCGGTGGAGAGCTGGGCAGGCTGGGCGGCGTAGAGCTGGGCAGGCTGGGCGGCGTAGAGCTGGGCAGGCTGGGCGGCGTAGAGCTGGGCAGGCTGGGCGGTGGAGAGCTGGGCGGCGGAGAGCTGGGCAGGCTGGGCGGTGGAGAGCTGGACGGCGGAGAGCTGGGCAGGCTGGGCAGGTGTATGCGGCCACGGCGACCATGCTTTCTCCTAGCCGGCCCACAGTTCCCCACACTGTCAGGACAGGCTGGCCGGGTGGGCCGGGTGGGAGACCCAGGGAGACACCCCCCCGCTTGTTGACACAACGGGGACCTCCCAGGCGGGTGCCATAAAAAGGATTTGGGGTGTGAAGTTGTTCAGAACAAACAGGGACTTTTGTATTCCTGCGAAAATAGGAAAACTAATCCACACATGGAACATTCTGCAGGTCTCCATCAGGGTTGGTCGATGGCAGGCTCACCACTCCAAGCCTAATGGAGTGGGGAGCTGGCTGTGAAGCATGTGGTAATGAGCTGGTTTCAAAGTTCTTAAGCCTCCCACGAACCACATCAAAATGGGGGACAAAATGGCTCACTCATGGCCTCTCCTTAAACCACTGCTGCTGGATTGAAACCTCCCTTCAAAGTTCAGCATGCAGGTTAGGGGGGGCAGCCACAAGACGATCCACAACACTTTCAAAGATCAACACCTTCTTCGTTAAAAGTAGTAACTCTGCTGGGTTCATATTTCTGGTCAGTCCATAATGTCAGGATGCAGAGAGATTTGAACCCAATATGCAGAGTCACTGCAAACAAGGGCAGATTTCAAAGTATTTAATAAAGAAAAGGGCAAGTCTTACACTGGAATTGCTGGCAGGAATCATGCAAACAGAAAAGTACAAAATAGTCAAAAAACAGGAACAACAGGAATCCAGGAACTTGCATCGACAACATCAAACTATGGACTGACAATGAGTGTTTGATGGATTGATGGCTGATGATGGAGTTGGAGGTGTGAAAATGGGACTGCAGTGTGGTGGATATGAATGTGGGAGTGGCCAGGGTGGAGAGATGGTCTGTAGAGTGACAGACCACAACCACACATAATTATTGCAATACATAACTATACAAAACGTTATGCACTATACTATATGTCACTACTTTGTGCACACTCATTTCCCAATTCTGAGACAAATTCCTTGTGATGACAAAGAAATGAGCAGACAAAATTGGAACTGTTCTGAAAAATGGTATACTCTGGTAAAAATCGGTACTCTTTCCTGATTGGCTGAAATAGGCAACCCACTTTAACCCTGTAAACCCCAATGATGCTTTTTGGTAACATTTTTATTTGAATTAATTACTTAATTAATATATTATTTTCTGTTATTTTTTCACCTAAACATCATGATTGATGTTCATTGTTCAGTCTTGCAATGCCATTGGTCATATTTGCATATAAATACCCCCCACAGAGGCAGAAATTCAGACAACTTCAAAATCTCTGGACATAAAACTTTTTTTTCATCATTTCCTCTGATAAGTCCTAGTAGTACAAAGTAGTAGTAAGGTTGAAATCTCTTTTTTGCAAGTAGAAATTAATCCGGGTAGGGTTAAAGCTCTGTTCCCATTGAAAAGCACTGGCGGAATCCATCCGCATAGGCAGAATTCGAGTTTGGTGTGACTTACTTAACACGGTTAGTAGTAGAAGTTGTTTTACTATATTATTCTGTGGCACAATAATGCCTAGTCAGTGACTAACTATGAATCTCTGCCATTTCTTATTGGCTATTTCATAAGCTAGCCAGAACAGCATGTACAGTATGCATGTGTAGATCAATAATCCACATGTACAGACACACACACACACACACACACACACACACACACACACACACACACACACACACACACACACACACACACACACACACACACACACACACACACACACACACACACACACACACACACACACACACACACACCTTAACAAAGTTGTGTGTCAGCTTTATTCTAGCAGGCAGGCATGACGTGGAATAGGGTCTGTTTTAAGGCCTGTGTGCTGACTCATGCACATTGCATACAGAGTATATAAGTAGATACAACAGCATGCGTTTTGTTTGACCTTTATATTTGATTAGGAAGGTCTCAGCGAGTGTCTGTCCCACACTGTTCTTTGTTACCTATATTGCTACACATACACACCAACGCTGTCAAAACCCCACGGTGCGTGTGAGAATTGATAGAGGGATTATGACTGCACCATTGATTTGCTGGGCTTGTGGAATAAAGTGTGCGTGTGTGTGTGTGTGTGTGTGTGTGTGTGTGTGTGTGTGTGTGTGTGTGTGTGTGTGTGTGTGTGTGTGTGTGTGTGTGTGTGTGTGTGTGTGTGTGTGTGTGTGGGGGCGCGGGCGCACGTTCCTGTGTGCATCTTCACCCTAGGGGGCGTATATGTTTTAGAGAGAGTGAGAAAGTGAAAGCAAGAGCAAGAGATATACAGTAGAAGGGGAGAGAGAGAGAGAGTTGTGAAAGAGAGAGAGAGTTGTGAAAGAGAGAGAGAGTTGAGAGAGAGAGAGTTGAGAGAGAGAGAGAGAGAGAGAGAGCGAGAGAGAGAGAGAGCGAGAGAGAGAGAGAGAGAGAGAGAGAGAGAGAGAGAGAGACAAAGGTAGAGGAGGGGAGAGAGAGGAAGACAATGACCAGTGGTGGATAAAGTACTCATATTCACTATTCAAGTAAGCCTAAATACTGCAATGTAGAAATATGTTACAAGTAGTAGCCCGGATTTCAAAATGTACTTGAGTACTGTAAGTATTGGCATTAAAATGTACTTAAAGTACCAAAAGTAAAAGTAATGGTTGCAGAATGTCCCATTGCACAAGTTTATTTTTTAATCGTTTGAAGATAGCAGATCTACACATGGCCGAAATGTATATAGCGTTGAAGTGGTTACTTCATGTTTTAATCAAAATCCACAAAGTAACTAAAGTTTGTACGGCCTAAATATTAGGTATGAATTTGGCAGTCATTGACAGAGCTTTATTGACCAAACATAAATGTGCAACCACAGCAGTTACTGTCCCCTTAAAGAGACCATAGAATCAAAAAAGCAAACAGAAAAGTGATTTAAAGTACTGCATGCTTGCTTAGGGTTGTAACGATATAGTAACTGCATAAAAAAAATCTATTTTAATTTCAAGAATCGAAGTATATCAAAATGTAAACAGCAACATTGACTTTGTATTGTATCGTATCGTTTTGCAATGCAAATAAGCTGTATCGAATCGTTTTGCAATGCAAATAAGCTGTATCGAATCGTTTTGCAATGCAAATAATCGATTCTATCAATACTAAGTAGGCCTACCGTACTTGTGCGTTGTATTTAGAAGAAGAAAAAAGTAAAAGAGGGGTTTAATTACTTTTCCATTCAATATCTCTACACTTGGTCTATCGATAAATGTGTGTATTCTCTGTGTTCAAAGCAAGGTGCAGGTTTGTCTATGTGTTCAAATATAATGTCCATGTATTTTCCAGAGAATCACTGTGTTTACTTATTTTTTATATCCATATTCATACATTTTCCTTTAAAAAAGAATCCACATGTTTCACACATATTTAATTTCTTTGCTAAATTGTTAATGTATCGTAACAATTCATTGAATCGTATCGTATTGTATCGCCATAATGAACCAATATCATCCATCCATGTATCGCACCGTCAACCATATCGTGATATGTACCGTATCGCTGTTCACATGTATGGTTACACCCCTACTTGCTAAAGTGTATTATCTGAGTAAACAGTACAGCAACAAGAAGCGCTGAAGAGCCAACGGACCATATCATCACTGTAGAGGAAAGAGAGAAAGTACTTGGGGAAATGTTGTCAAGGAAGGTGATAGGAAGCTAGAATAATAACCTTGACCTGTTTGTGTAACGGTGTTGACCTGTTAGCACAGAGGAGATTGCTTACCCTGCAGAGTCTTTGTCTGTTGGGAAGAAAGGTGAGGCTGTGCTGCGACAAACCAATGTGTTCCTTCTATTTATTTGTCTTGCTATGAGTTGAGTATATAGACGTCAGCGTGTCGTTGTGTGCAGCCGATGTTCAGCACTTTGTTCTCATAGGTTAACGTGCTGAGGGCACATTCCATGCATTCTGCAACCACCTTCCTTGACAACAAATACAACTAAACTAAAAAGTCCAATAAAGCAAAGCTTTTTCAAGAATGTAAATCAATGGGATTTTTCCAACTCTAGATTTTGTGTATGTCTGTATGTATGTCCCTATGTCTGTCTTGCAGCTGTC
>NC_136796.1:15265258-15400258 GCF_951216825.1 Electrona antarctica | reverse complement strand
GGAGTGGGAACTTTCTTCATGTCGATAAACTTGTAAACGGAGGTCGGATTCATTTTGTGCTGCCACATGCCCAAAAGAACAGTGCGTGCCAACACACACACACACACACACACACACACACACACACACACACACACACACACACACACACACACACACACACACACACACACACACACACACACACACACACACACACACACACACACACACACACACGTATGCACACAAGAGTGAGAGACGTCTAGTCCCCGACACACGTTACCCTAATTTTACGTCCTAACTATTACTCGAAGTATACAGTAACATCATAGATTTCACTGTGTAGTTTATGAATGGTCCCTGCTGCGTTTCCAATTGATGCGTATGACAGCGCAGTGTGAAGGCAAACCGCAGCAAATTAAATATGCAAGAATCCCAACTAAGCGACCTTAGAGGAGTTTTACTCCCATATATTCATCTCTCTTTCTATCTCTTGCTTAATCTCTTGCCTGCACTTGTCAATGTCCTCTGAGGAGGAGAGGAGAGACAAATGGAGAATAAATAAATAAATAGGGAGAGAGTAGAGGGAAAAGAGGTGATGGATTTGCTGTTCACACCTGACATTAGAATGCACCTCAAATGTGTCTTGAGTGAGTGGCCAGTTATTTATTGACCACTGCTCAATAACTAGATATCCACAGGAAACAAGGCAACCTTTGTACCTACTGTACATTAGGATGGATTGGTCATGGTTCCCTGAATCAGGGATTCCCAAAGTTCGGGTCGGGACCCCACACTTACTGTGAAATATCTTACACAACTAGACGTGGGCTGGCCTAAAGGTACAGGCACCTAGGCTGGTAATCCAGCCTGAAAGCGTGTCGCGGGTTCGAGTCCCGATCCTGACCAACTTTGCTGCGTCTATTCCCCCCCATCTCTCTCCCCGTTTCCTGTCAACTAACAAAATTCAACAGAATAAGTGAAATACAATATAAAAATGATTACAAATACATTAAATAAATATATATGTTTTAACCCAATTTCCAGGCCTATAACAATCATTCAGCTCAATAATGAGTCAATAATGAGCTTGTGCAATGCCGCAAAACAGGCAGTGTAGCTAAAATAAAGCATATAGAATATAGAATGGTATAATTCCATTAAAAATTTCGTGCCAAAGTTTTGCGTGGTTGTTGTTGACTTGTCGTAGTACAAGAAGCACCAGTAGGACATGGCCTTACATCAGGCGTGAAATTCATGCCATCACCAGCAGTCTCTTGAGCCTTTGAGTTCAAGAGGTTTTTTGCTTTTCGTATTGGCTGACCAGTGCCAATTACCCCATGCATGTTCCATCACCGACGAACGACAATTCACGTGTTGCTCTCAAGAGTTAAGGCCTACTCCAGTTTTCGGTGATGATATATAATATTTCCAGGAACCCTGTAAATAACAAAGTGCGTGTTTCACACTTGTGAGGCTTTGAACAACAGCACAAGACACTTTTCAGACAGTCATATTGGCATTAAATGGCATTGAAATGATACTTCCTACACAGCTGTCACACCATGACATGACACCGACGACACTAATTAAGGTTCTGTTCCGTTTAATGTAGCAGATAGAGACCTGTGGATGGCGGATTTAGCCGCGGTTGCCGCGGCTCCATAAATTGGAGTAATTAATTAATGCGGTCGGATAACGGGCTCTGGGCCGTGGCTCAGCGATCCAGTCACCTTGGCTGGTAATCCAGTCTGGCAGTGTGCCGCGGGTTCGACTCCCGATCCCGACGGCCTTTACTGCATGTCACCCCCCCATCTCTCTCCCCATTTCCTGTCAGCCTACTGTCTGTCCCTCCATAAAGAATATAAAATAAAGGCGAAAGCCACAAAAAAAAAACATTACAAAAAATATATATTAAAATAAGTGTTTAAAAAGTTCTATATTGTGATAGTACTCATTGTTCGTTTGTTCAGTAACAGCTTTTTATTAAAAAAATGTTATTACATTTATTTATATTAAACAGAAAATCTGAACTCAGCATATAGAGAGACAAAATTGGAAGTGGAACACTGCAGCTGACAGCTGTATCAGTGCTGTATCAGTGACAGCTGAAAAATGGCTACTTTCTCCTGATTGACAGAAATGTTGTCACCTACCATATTTGTTTTTGTTTGATTTTTGAGGGGCGCTATGTCCAGCTTTTAGTGAAAATTAGATAAAGTGTGTATATCACGGATTTTTCTATTGGCATTAAAATGATGAATTAAAAATATGAATAGAGCTGGCAGAAGGCACTGAAAAGCTGCTATCGGGGTGGCAGTCCAAGGGTTAAAGCATAATGAAATTTAGAACATTTTGCCTTATATTGGTTCTTAATGGTAAGCTGTAAAAAAATCCCCTAGGGTGGCTGAATATAGAAACCAATGTGGGATATGTTAGTAGACACCTTTACAAACGAAATGTCTTGGTAAGAACTTTATTCCCAGATCTGACATTATTCTGACAATTCTCTCTGTCTAAAACAAGAGTTTTTCAGAATCTCTCCCAGACACTCTAGCGAGTCTATAGCCCATATGTGCATAAATGCAGTCACACTCTCAAATAACTTTTTGTCTGATTTAATACACTCATCTGGTCTCCAACATCAAATGACTTTAACCCATTCTGGGCGGGAACCCCTTTTGGTGTTAGCATTATGTTATGCTTTAGCTATTGAAAAATAGCAGATCTACAAGCTCATAGCGCGCCACCGAGTGGCGCGCTATGAACTTGTAGGTCTGCTATTTTTGAAAAATCGAAGAACCACTGACATAGAAACGTAGCTTTTTCAGAAAACTGTCAGGATGTAGAAGACATTTTTAGAATCTGATCTCAGGTCAAAATTGGTTAAAAGACTGTACCTATACAAGATTGGTACAAATGTACCATATCACTCACACCATCGCACTAGAAAGAGACAATGTTCTACTGTACATCTGCGGTTCCCAAACCTTTTTGGCCATGCACCCCATGTTACCCCATGTTACCCCGACATGGAATATATATTTCCTATTTATCCACATATATGCACATATGAACCTGAATATGGCATATATATGCATCATAGGCTATATTCTGCATATACTTGCTATATATTGGCATAATATGTTAATATATTTAAAATAAAACCATAGCACCACCATTAGCCTTTTTCAATATTATCTCATAGTACTGTCCCTTATAAATACACTTATAAATACACAAACAAAACAAATTTATAATGCAGACTGAGGCTTAAAGGAGCGTTCAGTGATTTGGGTGATTTGGAAAACCACCCAGTCAGCCCCGGTAACAAAATGTGCACATGCACGCACTACAGTGGGGGGAAGTGCAACAGGCCAACAGCATGTGCACCAAGGCCCGCCCCCACTCGATCATGATTGGAGGAAGGCCCCTCTCATCCTGATTGGATGAAGGCTTTGCCACCCACCACCAAAACTGAAACTAGGGTTTTTTGACCCCAGGGGCTCACTGGGGACAGGGAGGATAACTTATCAGTTATCAGACGGATTATCAGACGGAACATTACGCCAGAAGCAGTTGCTGGTTGGATTCCTTCTGGTGGAACGTTACGTCACAAGCAGTTAAACCGTTAATCATACACTCACACAAATGCCATTGTGGCCATCTTGATACAGGCAAAGAAAGACAGAGACAGACAGAAAATGGACAGGGTAGCGGACAGAGAGACAGGACACATTGAAATCTAAAAGTTATAGAATTAAAGAGACAGATAAGTAAGCCAGAGACAGCAAATGATAAAGGGGGGGATGAAGAGAGAGAGAGAGGGGGGGGGAACATGGAGAGAATAAGAGAAGGACAGAGGAATAGATGATGGACAGAAAGAGAGAGGTGGAAGGAAAGGAGAGAAAGTAAGTATAAGGAGCAAGGGAGGGAGAGAGCGGTAGAGGGAAGGAGGGAGGTGTTAGGAAAGGTAGAGAATTGACATTGGGGCCTGACTCCCACCGTCTGCCAGCAGAATAATGATGAGAACACTCAGCATGCTGGTCACATCACCTCTACTATCAATGAGAGAGAGGGAGGGAGAGAGAGAGAGAGAGAGGCACAGAGCTAGACACAGTAGAGCGAGAGAGAGAGAGAGAAAAAGGGAGGGATGAGAGAGGGGTGGGAAAGAGAGGGGGGTGAGAGGTATCGAGAGACAGGGAGTTAGAGACAGAGAGAAGGGTGGAGAGAGAGAGGAGGGAGGGGATGTGGGATGGAAAGAGGCAGAGAGAGAGTGTGGAGAGAGAGCGAGGGAGGGAGAGAGTGAGTGAGTGTGAGAGTGAGTGAGTGGGGACGAGAGGGAGGAAGAGGTATAGATGGGGGAGAGAGAGCGAGAGGGAAAGAGAACGACAGAACAAGGTGAATCATGGACAGAGAAAAGAATAATGAGATTAATGGTGCTTTTCCACTGCATGGTATCTGATCACCTTTTTTGGCTTTACATTACAAAAAAAAGTACTGGTATTTGGTACTTTTTGGTTATTACCTTCATCAAGTTTCCAAGTTGGCTCTGCATGGCAATAGCAAAACCCACTTTTTTTTAGTGACTAGTGTTAGCCTACTATAGCAGTGACCGAGGATCCCCCAAATTAATATGAATGTCTGCGGACCGCCATCTGACAATATTTTGTGCAAGGCAGGAACCCCCATACAAGAATTGTGTTGTTAAAACATTTCCAAACACTGTCAAGGTTTTCTGAACACAGATTATATCGAGACACATTGTGAGCTTATAGATGTACAGTGCACGTAGGGTTAAAGTGGTTAAACTGATTTTGATGCTATATTAACAAGTGTTTTGCTGGGGAGGGCCCCCCGGGAACCCTGTCAAAGACCCCTGGGGGTCCCCGGACCGGGACCCCCTGCCCTATACTACATGGAAGTTCATGAATACTGTTAACAAACATAAAGTAGAGAAAATAGAGAGAGAGAACCAGTTAAACAGTCAGATCTCCACCTTATGGTGTGACTCACTGGTGCAAGGAAAAATAAATACAAAAACAGAGTGGTAGCATTGTTTTTTTTTTGGGAAGTCACTGAAATGAAAAAGTGAAATGAATCAATATTGAGCAACTGCAGGGAATATTTTGATCATGAGCAGTTGTTTTTAACTGTTAAAGTTTACCCTGTTTATCTCTCGGGACTTTAATCGTTATGCCAATTAATTCCTCCCAACACACACTACTGTTGTATCCAATTGTCTCACCTTCCAGTGAGGAGGAGCCCCCACGGGGAGGACACAGAGCCTCCGTCCTACTCCTCCCGGCTCCCGCCCAACACTCCCTCCTGACAGGTAGGAGTACATTGTGACCTCCCTGCCTGGCTTCCCCTCCCTCGAACCAACACGGGCCAAATGTGGCATTTTTAAAACCCTGCGTCACCCGAGCACCTGCATTATATCGTTACCTCGTTCTAAAGGAGGATGGCTGACTGGACGGTGAGGGATGGAGAGAAGTTAATTAAGAGGAAAGAGACAGATGAGAAGAGAAAGGAAGAGCATGCATGTGATGGAGAGAGAAGAATAGGGAAAGAGGGGAGAGATGGAAGTAGAGGGAGACAGGGGACAAGGCAGAGAGAGCAACGGGTTAAGAAAAAGATGGGACAGAAACAAATAGAAAGGCAAGAGGAGAGAGAGAGAGAGAGAGAGAGAGAGAGAGAGAGAGAGAGAGAGAGAGAGAGAGAGAGAGAGAGCGAGAGCGAGAGATGAAGGGCAGTGATGCTGAGGTAAACAGAGAGGGGGTGCTACCCTGAGTATGACGAATTAAGATTTATGAGCATACACACAACGGCATGTGTGCATGCACACACGCACGCACGCACGCACGCACGCACGCACGCACGCACGCACGCACTCACTATCTCTAATAGACCATAGGGAGGGAACACAATGTGTTGAAGATAGATACAAATATAACCGTTACAGACATGCACACGCGTACATACACAAACACAAAACACACACACACACACACACACACACACACACACACACACACACACACACACACACACACACACACACACACACACACACACACACACACACACACACACACACACACACACACACGACTATAACAAATAAACACACAAGAACAGACACACACACACACGCATGCTCTCACTCTCTGGTGCCATCTACCATGAGAACTGGAGTAAGTGTTCTTGCATTGGAAAGAACCACAAATCCACTGTGCTGTTCACTGCTCGGAATGGGAAAGTGACTATTAGCACAGATTAATGAGAGACAAGTGTCAGATCCTCATTACCATGTCACTGTGAAATGAGATGTGACACCGCATCTTAATGCCAGCTGAACAATACGACGGCAGCCTCGGGGAAGTGCTTCATTTGGTCCCATCTGGAAAATAACTCCCATTCCGCTGGTGCTACAGTATGTACATGGCATTGCATGTAGACACACATTTAAGCTGTTTGTTTTTCCACACATTTATATTCATGGTATGTTTGCAGAGTACGTTTTTTTTTAGCAAATCCATGGTTCACATTCAAACCGTTGCAAAAAGTCACACGTGGTAGAGTAGCATGCCTGGCACAACACCACATAGTACCAACCAACCAACACACGGGCACCGGTCACGAGGACGTCCCACATTAAGATATGTGGATGTACTCGCAGGAGCACAAAGCACCAACGAACTGGCCAGATGTATGGAGAACTAGGATGACTGGAAGCGACGACGGAGGGCTTGTCTGAGGACGATCTAGAGAGCGAGTCTCACTGGGCCGCCTGACAGGTGAGACCCCCAGCGAGGCGAGCCTGACAGGTGAGACCCCCAGCGAGGCGAGCCTGACAGGTGAGCCACTGAGCCCCCTGACAGGTGAGCCCCCCAGCGAGGCGAGCCTGACAGGTGAGCCACTGAGCCCCCCTGACAGGTGAGCCACTGAGCCCCCCTAACAGGTGAGCCACTGAGCCCCCCTAACAGGTGAGCCACTGAGCCCCCCTGACAAGTGAGCCACTGAGCCCCCCTAACAGGTGAGCCACTGAGCCCCCCTAACAGGTGAGCCACTGAGCCCCCCTGACAAGTGAGCCACTGAGACCCCCTGACAGGTCAGCCACTGAGCCCCCCTAACAGGTGAGCCACTGAGCCCCCCTGACAAGTGAGCCACTGAGCCCCCCTGACAGGTGAGCCACTGAGCCCCCCTGACAAGTGAGCCACTGAGCCCCCCTGACAGGTGAGCCACTGAGCCCCCCTGACAAGTGAGCCACTGAGCCCCCCTGACAGGTGAGCCACTGAGCCCCCCTGACAGGTGAGCCCCCTAACAGGTGAGCCCCCTAACAGGTGAGCCCCCTAACAGGTGAGCCCCCCAACAGGTGAGCCCCCCAACAGGTGAGCCCCCCTGACAGGTGAGCCCCCCAGCGAAGGCCAGCCAGTGCAGCAGAGATAGAGTTCAGAACCCAAGAACAGTGCCTCCGCCTGGGGCAAATCATTGACAGTGGTGGAAAAAATATGTTTTACTAAAGTAAAAGTATAAATACTGCAATGCAGAAATACTCTGTTGTTAGTTACAAGTAAAAGTCTGGAATTCAAAATGTACTTGAGTAAAAAGTACAAAAGAATTGGCATTAAAATGTACTTAAAGTACCAAAAGTAAAAGTACTCATTGTGCGGCATGTCTCATTTCAAGTTATTAAAATGTATTAAAAAAATCTTTTGAAAATAGCAGATGTACAAGCTCATGTACTGGCATCGCAACGCATTGTCAGAACTTTCCAACCACTATTTCTAACCACTATTGGCAAACTCTAAAGTCTAGATCCTTAATGGTAATGTAACATGCCTATACAAATAGGGTTGTCACAATTATTACATAATCATCTAATCTATTTTTCTAAGTATAAAATGAATAAAATGACCAGTATTTCTATATTTTGGTTATTTGTCATGTCTGCCCTGTGCACGTTTTTATTATGAAGGCTAAAAGGCAAACAGAATTGTAATTTCTATTCATAATGTTCCAATGTCCAATGCCAAAAACACAATGAAATTGTTAATCATAATTATTTGTGTGACAAATCATCTTAGAAGGATTTAACCGCTGCAATAAAACATAAACCGCGTCAGTGCCTATACAGTGCATGTACTTGTAAAAATAAATGGCGGATTGTTAACGTGATCTGAATAATGCTGTGGATGCCACTGGTGGCTGGACCCTCAATATGTAATATACACATGTACACTGTAATGTCACGAGAGAATGGCCCATAGGATGATGTTTCATTAGCCAAACCCAATTTAATGCAGGAGAAAAGATGGTGGATGATGGCTATTAATTTAATCCAATACAGTATGGGACAATTAGCATTACATACTGAGGCACTGAGATCAGCTGATCATTATATTATAATTTTGGTTTCCTGTCTCTCTCCAGTCTACTGGAGAGATAATAATGCTTAAAAGCTAACATAACTTAGAAAAATAATTATATGATTAGGGAAATGAGGGCTCTCTTCTGTACTGCTATGTGCTCAATAATTGATGACAAGTTCAGCCTAACCTTTGAGCCAAATACTGATGTTTGTGCAAAGGCACATCAGTGCATAATGTAGAAGCTCAGAAGTTTTAATCTTGACACCAACTTTATGAGAGAACTTTTTTATACTATTGAATATTATTATTGTATCTGTTCTATCCTTTATTTTTCTGGTTGGGGTTTTATTGTACATTGCAGTACAATTGCAGGCACAAATAATACAATGTACCTTGAGGTTGAGAGAGATCAGCTTTGGAAGTGTTGAAGTGTCAGCAAGACAGTGCTGAACCCTTCACCACCATCAACTGCTTCTAATAGGTAAGATGGTATAAATGCAAGGGAACGGGGAATGTGCAAATGTACTTAACTTGACCAATACACTTGTAAAAGAGATTTCACTACCATAATAGTGCTTGTAATTATTTTTAAAGAGAGAGGCTCATATCGCTAGAGAGGCTCATATCGCTAAGAGTTTGTTCTTTCATTTGCCTTGTTGAATTTGCTTTAAAGGGACACTTCACCCCTTTTGCAACCAGATCTTATTGTAATAATGTTTGGGAGACAAGAAACACTTTCCTGGGGTTTTTATGTGGGTGATATGAGTTTTTAGATATTTCAGTATTGTTTAAGTGTCCATGGACTCCATGCTGTCATGGACACTGGGCTCACTTCCTTCCTGTACTACAATTCCCATAATGCTTTGGTCCACTGCTCCTCCTTGTGGATAGGGGAGGGCTGTCTTAAGGTGCTGCCAGACAAAGAGCCGCGGACGTTCTCGGCTGTGCGCAGCTTCTTTTTCCGGGTTTTTAGACAGCTGGTGGATGGAAATTAAGCTCCCCCTCCGCGGACGACTTGCGCTACGGCCAGATTCCCGGAAACGCTCTCCTCCGCGGCAGTCGTCCGCGGAGGTGGAGCTTCTTTTCCATCCACCAGCTGTCTAAAAACTCGGAAAATAAGCTGCGCACAGCTTAAGACGTGCGCGGCTGTCGACCGTTTTGCGCTTAGGTGTGGAAACACTGTCACTGAGACAACATGTAGTCAAACTCCCATTAAGTCCCATAGTAACAACCAGCGCCCAGTGCCTCTGCCATATTGGTGTGATGACACAACTTCCGGTTGCTCTAAAAAAACATCAAAAAGTAATTTTCATTCTATTTTACTTCTAATATTATCCTTCTACAGGACTGGTCTGTGTTGAACAGCGACAAGGTATTATAAATATGCATGCTACTTTAATTATTTACTAATTTCATATTTATGAATGGATCAAAGCTGAAATTACTTTAGTAACATATTCATTCAGAATATATATGTGCGGAGGGGGCACGGTGGCACAGTTGGTAGTGCTGTCGCCTCACAGCTAGAAGGTCCTGGGCTCGATTCCCGCTCGGGGCGCTGTGGGTGCTGGCGGCGTGCTTCTCCTCCGCGTCATCAGTGCCCATACCCGAGGCGGGGTTGGCGAAAGGGCCTTTCTGTGTGGAGTTTGCATGTTCTCCCCGTGTCCCCTAGGGTAGGTACCCTCACAAAAAACATGCAGTAATCCTGGTCTCTAAACTGCCTCCCCCTGGCCAGCCGGGGCGCCTGATGGAGGGGAAAGGAACTGGTTGAAATAGCGTGTTCCTTCCACGCGCTATGTCCAGCAGAAAATCCACAATTTCCGCTTGCAGTTGACAACTACTCTGTAGCCTGCTTGTGCCAACACGCTCATTTGCACAAGTGTCTTAGTGAATAGGTGCACTGTGATCATCTTACACACTGGTGAACATTCCCTGGAATTAGCCGATCTACAAGCTTACAACGTGTCATGTTGTATCACATTGTGAGTTTACTGATCGGCCATACAGCGAGGTTTGACTAATTGAGTAACTGCAATCTGCTGTCGACACATGGTGTTAGTAAGTCTGGGCCAAAGTGACAGTGGCTGAGAGACAGACAAAGAGAAGAGAGAGAGGCAGAGAGATGGAGAAAGAGAAAGACAGAGATAGCGAGAGAGAGATGGAGAGAGAGGGAGAGAGAGAGAGAGAGAGAGAGAGAGAGAGAGGGCGGGCGGGGAATTAAAGTTAGAGTCAAGAGAGACAGAGAAAATCCATCATTTTCTGTGTTTATTTGGAGGACTCTTTTATCTAGCACCAGAGGCAATTTTTAGATCTGAGTGAGAGGGTTTTTTGGGGCCATGAGCATGTGTGTCTGTGTATATGGGTACGCTAGTCTGCCCTCCTAATTTATGTTGTATTGTTTATTGTTATGGACCTTGACCCATTGACTCCAGAGTCATCCATTTTCCCATTCACAAGTCTGTAAGTATGTGTGCGAGTGTGTGCATTGTGTCGATGTGTGTGCAAGCGAGCGTGTTTGGGCGCTTTGTCAATGCTTGCTGGAGCACGATGCGCACGCACGTGCGTACACTTTTTTTATTATTATTTTTTTTTTATTATACTTTTTTCAAAGTCGGGTGATTTCACGTTGGCCATGTTGACCATAGTATATCACGCAAAAGTAGACGAGACACTGTTAGGTCTTTATGTTGGTACAGTATGCACTGCAATCGGGTGCTAAAATGAGTACTTTGACTCGTTGACATGCCCACATGTGGTGGGTCTTACAAGTGTTGATAGACTACTGTCTCATGTACATTCACAGCATCAATAATAATAAATAAATAATTTCAGCAATCATAGCGAAACAACGCACATACCAACCAGTGCTGCTGCTGGCTACTTACAGCAGTAGCCTAAGTATGCCTGCCTGCATGGCTCACATGTCCTCGTAATGCATGCAAACACCACAGCCTGCTTCTACACACACAATCACACATTACAGCAAACAATGACAGCCATATCTAAGTTATAATGATTATAACATCGGCACGGCACGGTGGCCAGTGAGGCTATATTCACCATGTCAGCCGATATGTTCCTCCAACGTCCAAACATCTCCATTTATTATAATAATCTCCAGTTGACAACATATTCCATTGAAAGTAGCCTATCCTGTTTATCCATTAATGGGCTATGCACACATGCCATTTTGGAAAGAACTTGGGCAACTTCCCTACTTCCTTAGTTCCTTCACAGGTGTTACAGCTGATACTAATGAAGGCTCTGTTCCATTTTGGTCAAACAGAGTCAGGGCGCTGCTATTGTGCGTGTTGGCTCACTGGAACCACTCTGCTACACCAGTGGGTCTCAAAGTGTCCTTGAGTGGCCCCGTACGTGTAATAATAATAATAGCTCAAATTTATATAGCGCTTTTCTAAATACCCAAAGCGCTTTACATAGGAACACTAGGAACAGACTTTATTAAGAAAAAACAAAGCAAAACATAACAGATGCAACAACAGTACAGGGTTAAAAAGATAAAAGGATAAACGAGGGAAATGGGGGAGGGGACATCCTAACCAGACCTCAGCTGGTGAAAGCTATCCTGAGAGTTGTACATTTGTACATTCTCAGAGTTATGGGGGTCCTTGAAATGAGTGTGAGAACCAAGGCTAACTAAACGGAACAGAGCCTGAATTAGTATCATCAACACAGGGAAGAAGGTAAGCCCAGAAGTATAGGAACTTAAGAGTTCTTCTGTGTGCATATAGCCCATTGTCGCAAGTTTTTAATTAGTTGTAATCTGGAGATTGCAAGCTCCTCTGGCTACTATAGGCTCACGTGCGTGGGTGATGGGAACTCAATCACACTACAAACTGTACTAAATTACCATTCTTGGTCATAATAATATAGGACAGTCTTGTATCAAGGCTACTAAATTACCAAATGTTTCTTGAAGTTGGACAGTCCGTTTAGATTTTCCCAATTCACATGTTTTTTTGTTTATTTTTTTGGTATTTCTGTAATTTAACTGTGTGTGTTTGGCAGTTGTTTTCCAACTAAGATCAAAATGTGAATCAGTCATGGGATAAGTTAATTCATGTGAGGTGGTAAATTGTATTTATCGATTTACTGTACAAGCAAATGTGTCCAGGACGAATACGATCACATTTCTCCATTCTCATGTGACGTCCGTGCAGAGGGCAAGCCATAGAGTTACAGTACATATAAACTAGAGAGCTAAACTAAATGTTCTGATGAATTGAAAATGGAGGACCCTTACGTAAACTAGCCTTTTTCTGGTTTTATCCGCTTAGCAGATTTTGTATTGACTTGTACTTTCGTTGAACTGTACCCATTCTACAAATTGTTAAAACAATTTTCAATCAATCAATCAATCAATCAATCAATCAATCAGCGGACCAGGAGCGACAGCCCCGTCACCAGTTACGGCTTCAACGTTGGCCAGCTGCTTTGGGGGCATGGGGTCCTGCAGTACAAATGGACCAAACCATTGAGCAGGACTTAATGAGTGTGACCATAGATATAAAAAACAGTGGTTGCACCACTCAAAAATAGATGCCTCATTGGCCGCTGCAGTTCATTGGAGCGATGTATCTCCAGTAGGGCTGAACGATTTTGAGAAAAAAAGCAAATTGCAATTTTTCTGACCAAAACATTTGAATATTCAAAGCTTTGTTCGATGGCAGGGATTTGAAAATGTAAAAAAAATCGCAAATGGAAAAATAATTATTATTTAAAAAAATCAGTTTATTTTATCAATTTTTATCAAAATAACTGATCTACAAGCCCACAACATATTGAAGCATGACATATTGAGAGCTTGTAGATCTGTTGCCCAAACTCCCCAAAGTAAGGTGACCAGATCCAAACTGTTCATTTGAGGGACAGAAGTATTGCTTGTGTGGGACAGGACGGGGTTAGCAACTTATCACTTAAGTTGCTATTAAAAATGCCTTATGTCATATTCGCCCATAGGCCTAATATTGCCTATCATGTTGTTATTAAACCCCTCTGGAGTCTCACATTTTTATTTAAAATGCTAATTTTGGTCATTTTGGGGTGAAAACACATCTTGCAGGAAAAGAGACAATGAGCTTTACATCAGAAAGCCAACTATAAGGGCACTAACTATTATGGCATTTGAACACTGATGCCTGCCAGTCACAATGTGGGACAGGGTCTCACACACACACACACACACACACACACGCACACGCACACACGCGCGCGCAGGAGGTTTGCCTGTAGCCTCGCATAGCCACTAGCCAGCCTGTATCTGCCTTTGCAATGCATATTGCCTATCGCTACACAAGGCTAGTTTGCCTGTGAGCAGCAGTGGGCTCCAACATTATGCACACAGTCAGACACACACAGGCTAAAAGCTATATGCTAACAACAGTCAACAGACAGGGAGAGGGAGGCTAGGCTAACTCTAAGTTAGCCTAGCCTAGATGGGCCGACTGTGGCTCAAGAGGTAGAGCAGGTCGTCCAATGATCCATGGGTCGGCGGTTCGAATATGAATGGGTGAATGTAATGCACAATCTATGTAAAGCGCCTTGGATAAAGGCGCTATATAAATGCACCATTTACCATTTACCATTTAAGTGCATGCACTGCATGAAGCCAGAAAGCACCAGTCAAAAAGGAATCTAAATCCAATTTTAAAATTAAGGCCCAGCCCTACCTGGGCCCTCATCAAACCCTGTACACTCAATACACTGCCCCCGCTGCCACCCTTATAGCTCCAGTACAGAATTCATTCCATATGTTGATCTGACCCCCCCATGCCAAAGCGCCAGCGCTCGCCCAGCAGTCTGCCGTCACCCAGGCAGATGCATGCAGGCGGATGCATGCCCTCAGGGCGTCTTACTGGTTAATCTGTCTTGGTTTACACCTTGCAACATTCACACTCGCACACATGTGGGTGAGCCAAGCACCTGGCCCCCACTGAGTGCCCCACTGTGCTGCCCTCCCTTGGTCAGGTGTGTGTGTGTGTGTGTGTGTGTGTGTGTGTGTGTGTGTGTGTGTGTGTGTGTGTGTGTGTGTGTGTGTGTAGTGTGTGTGCGCGCAGATGCAAAATGCAAGCATGCACAGCATAGGAAACCATGGAAAGGAACCAACCTACTCATCAGGAGACATTTGGGGTTCAGCGTCTTCTTGCTCAAGGACACTTTGACGCCATCTCTGCATGGGGGAACTGGGTACCTTCCGTCTTCCAAGCCGCCGCTCTACACCCTGAGCCACTGTCACACCGCCAACAGCATGGCCTCCACCGGCAGCACCTGGAAGTGAAGGAAGAGAAGTGGAGGCTTGCAAACATGGCCATGTTCTGATGTTCTGCATATCCACATGCTGTGTGACTTCGAATTACGATGCACAGGTGCGCAGAAGGGAGACAAATTGACAAAATGAAACTCAAGTGAAAATGAAAAGGAATTAAAGACCCCCCAAAAAAAAGAGAGATAGAAAAGCACGGAAGGTGCACAGGTGATCCGTCTCCTCGCAATAGTTGTCGCATTGTATGCAAATTGGAGCTCCGCTAGTGAACAAAATGAAGTGAAACTGACAGATGGCTAAGCTGAGAGAAAAAAATAAATAAAACTAAAACAATTTGATGAAAAAAGGTAATTTGTAGAGACGTGTTAATCCGTCTCTGTTAGTGCGTGTAACCTCTACTGTGGGAGTGGTGTGCATCCATTGTGTGTGCGTGCATGTGTGTGTGCGCGCGCGCGCATGTATGTGTGTGCGCGTGTGCATTTGAACCTGCAGGTGTGTGTGTGGGAATAATTATCCTTTTTGTATGTTAATATGTTCCACTGTCTCCAAATCCCATTAGCGTATAATGAAGATTGAACAGAGGGACAATAAGTGTGATTCTGCATGTGACATACTGTATTGATGTGTTTTTGTAAAATGAGGATGTACAGCGGGGGAACTGTTCACCTGCCTTGTGGGTTTTAAAGCAATTTCCCTGTGATGTTGCGAGGTTGAACACACACACACACACACACACACACACACACACACACACACACACACACACACACACACACACACACACACACACACACACACACACACACACACACACACACACACACACACACACACACACACACACACAATTATGTATTCACCAGAATACATAATAGCGCGCAATGACCACATTCAACCATTTTGCCGAGCATGACATACAGTAAGAGCAAAATGGTCTTCATGGGAAATATGTTCAATAGAGATCAATGTCAGTATAACAAGACTTCGAGACCTAGAGAGTCCTCTAACGTGGTGCACTCAACCAATAACTACCAAGTGCACTGATTTCTCAAACTTTCGCGCATGGAACAAACTAAATGATATCCCACTTACATTAGCATGCGAGTGTTGTGAGCTGCCCCTACAGATACAGCATAAGGCAGCGTGTGTTGTGCTACGCCACCTGGCACAACACCAGGGGTGTCAAGAAGGCAGTTCATATAGTTCATATGTTTAGACTATGTTGCCAGGCAACCAGAATTATGGTCTCTGTCCGTCGCAGTGGGACTTTCATAAAAATACATACAGTATACAAAAACTTGCCCACAAATACAGGCCTACGTATACATTTTCTGTTCAAGCAAACAAACGAAGGTGTAATTTTCCCAGTGATATACACAGCTGACGTTATGTATTAGCATTAATTGAGTGTATTTTTCATTTATTGTGGGATGGGCAGCTCCTGTACAATAAACATGGTGGCAAACACGCCTGGCCCAGCAATTATTGTTATTACCTTCGATTGGACAGGCCAGGATCTCACCATATTGCGCGCACACACACACACTTAATGCATTCATGGCGGCCCTCTTGAGCGAGGTGAAACACAAACTACTGTACAAACCAAAGAGTATAGCGAGCAAGCCCCAAAAGGAAAGTCAGCTGTGTGTGACAGTACTGTGATCAGTCTCAAAGTCATAGTGACAATACCGTAAACATAATATAGCATCGGACACAATATGGGTCCAAACAAAGACCCAGCCGGATCGGATCATTTATACCTGGGTCTATTTAGGATCGGATCCAATATTAATCGGCTCCGTTTCGGACCGGATCCAATCCTTCTCGGTGCCGTTTTCTGGCCGGCGCGGGAAATTAGAATGTTTCTGGGGTCCGTTCGGTTCGGTCTAAATATCCTTGGTTCAGTTTCGGACCGGGTACATTTTTTATGGACCTGTGCTACCCTCTAGTCAGTCAGTCAGTCAAACAGTCAGTAAAACAGTCAGTCAGTCAGTCAGTCAGTAAAACAGGGGTGTTGGTAAAGCCTGTTTGATGATCTGTATGTCAGTGTTCTATTCCACATCCAATGACAATTTGGGGGTTCTTGTTATGGACATGTTTTTGATCCCCTGATCTATTCAGTCAGTTAGTGATCTACTTAATCTGCCAATTAAATTGACTTTACATTATAAACTTAATGTACAGAAGAGAATTGACTGTGTGTCAGAACTTTAACTGTAATGCATCCACAGGCACACTGAGCAGTATCGTAAAAGCAGCAGAAAGCATGCATTAATATCCATGAAAAATGTACAGTGGTTAACAACAGTGTAATTAAGTCTAACTTACTTGGTAGCTTGCTGCAGCAACTCAGACAACAGTTTGAAATTGATAAGTGAGAATTCTGACTTATTGGTCAAATCAATGTGAGGTGATCGAGTTCGTGAGATGAATTGAGTTAGCGAGAAGTTTGTTATGCACACGGTCACACTTTAGTATCGCTTTAGGAATTTACCATAGATTTTGTAACCAGTCTCTTATTCCTCCTGAGATTAGTGCAGCCTATTCGTTTTCCTTCTAAACATTGCTCAGGTATAATTGCGTTTCAGTCTCAGAGGGGACGAGCTCTATACTCAGCCAACCCAGACACAGAATGCAGTACAGACTAGAGTAGATGAAGTGGTAGCAGTAGCAAAGGGACATGGAGGCAAGGCGGTCTCCAGGGTTAGCAGCAGTTCCACTACACAGCAAGAATCTGCATTGTTAACCCATTAAGACCAGGTAAACAAACATACGTGTCGTTTTAGACACATATGCGTTTGCGTTGGCTTTTCAAAAATAGCAGATATACAAGCTCACAATGCGTCACTTCTTTGAACATTTTTAGAAAAATCTTGAAAGTGTATTCTTTAGTTTTAAGGACTTTGTAGAATCGCACTCAGATCTTAATGGCTTAATTTAATGTGTAAGGATTGTGATAATGGCCATTTTCCATCAACCATTTTTGTGAAACTGTGTGTGTGTGTGTGTGTGTGTGTGTGTGTGTGTGTGTGTGTGTGTGTGTGTGTGTGTGTGTGTGTGTGTGTGTGTGTGCAGGCGCGTAACTACCGTGACGCAGACAACGCAATTGCGTTGGGGCCCAGAGGCATTTTGTGCACACAGCCGCCCACCCGTGCCGTTGGTAAAATACATGTATTCAAGAAATGCAATGACAGTTGAGTTGATCAAAGTTTGTCGGAGCCCAGTGGTGGTGGTGGCTTGCTGCTAGAACGCACGTGCTCCACCCCCCAACAGCGCTGGTGGAGTGTGTGTAGGCTCTGACTGTGCCCCGCTGCCCCACTGTTTGAGAACCAAAACGCAGTTTGGGCTTGTTTTCACAGGCTGCTGCTGCTCTGTTCACAATCACGAAAGGTACGTGCACAACTACTGTACAGTGCCCCTCGCTGTTTAAAAAAACAAAACACATTTTGGGCTGTTTTCACTGTGTCGGGGGCCCACACTGGCCAGCCTGCGTGGAGGCCTACTGTCATCTAGTTAAGCTGCTGTGTGTGTGTGTGTGTGTGTGTGTGTGTGTGTGTGTGTGTGTGTGTGTGTGTGTGTGTGTGTGTGTGTGTGTGTGTGTGTGTGTGTGTGTGTGTGTGTGTGTGTGTGTGTGTGTGTGTGTGTGTGTGTGTGCGCGCATGCGTGCATGCGTGCGTGCGTGCGTGCGTGCCTCGGATACCGCTAGGCCGATCAGTGTCATAATTCTTGTGCATGCTGCCAGGCCTGTCTTTTCAAATCAGTCAACTACAGCTACAGTATGTCATTTTGTTTTCATTATAGAAGCAGCATAATCATCCATCCAGTCGGTGGGATAAGTGTCCCGCTATAGAGCGCCAAAGTCCTGACGTCACTCGCTCATCCCCTGGTTCTGCCTGGTTCATGGAAGTCATTTCTCTACGGAGAATAACATGCAGGGTCATCTTAAAATCGTCTACTATAAGCATTGTGGTCCCAAAATAAACGAGCTGTCTCTGCGTTATTGTCAGGGAGGTGTCTCCGTATCGTTTACGACCGTCAGTCACTCATATATGATACAGTCTGTTTCTAGCGAAAATGTAAAATAATTCAGTAGCAGTAACAATAGCGTTTTCTCTCAGTTCTTCATATCCATATGAGTGAAGTGGCTTATAGGAGGCGATCTAAAAATCCCCCTATGGGGATTACAATGCAAATGAAAAGTACATGAACCTGTGGATTTGCACCCTCTACCGATATTGATGTCAGACTTCGGTGTTCTATACCAACTAGACCAGGGGTGGGCAACTTTGCCGATGGAAAGGGCCACTATATTTCCACATTCACTCCAGATGGGCCACAGTGCATATTACTGTCGTAGCAAAAATAGCCGATCTACAAGCTCATGCGACGCGTTTTGAGCTTGTAGATCGGCTATTTTTGCTACATTAGAATTGAAAACCTGAATATTCTTTTTTGCTATTTTTGAATTGGAATCCTGAAAAGTAACCTTTTTATTGAATTTAAAATATAGTTATGTTAACTTTCTCTCAAAGACAATACCATTTTAATACTAGTCATTAACTAGGCCTACTAGTCATTTAATACTAGTCATGAAGTAATTAAAGCAGGTTTGGAATTGTAAACAGATGAAATCAATACTATATCAGTATTCTGATATTAACCTGAGGGCCGCATTAAGTGAAGGTGGGGGCCGCATGTGGCCCCCGGGCCGCCAGTTGCCCATGTATGAACTAGACAATTACAATGCTACTGTCCCCCTGCCTTATGGGAGGTTGCAGAAAACTGCAGCTGCTGCAGTGAAATATTGAGGTATGTCACCAATGTCAAAGGTAATGCTGTCCAGCAGAGTTGTTCACAGTATGAGATGAGTTTGGTTTGGAGTTTGGATATCAAACATAAATTCACTGTAAAAATGCTCAATGGCGGCCTGGGCCATGGCTCAGTGGTCCAGGCACCTTGGCTGGTAATCCAGTCTGGCAGTGTGCCGCGGGTTCGACCCCCGATCCCGACGGCCTTTACTGCATGTCTTCCCCCCATCTCTCTCCCCATTTCCTGTCAGCCTACTGTCTGTCCCTCCAAAAATATAAAATAAAGGCGAAATCCACAAAAAAAAACATAAAAAAGAAAAAAAGCTCAATGGCATAAAATAGAAGATGGTGATGATAAGTAATTTATAATGAGAGTCCACACTAGTGTTTTATTGTCATGTGGGACATTCACAAACATGCATTAATTTACTGTTTAAATATAATGACTTTTAGTTTTCCAGTTATTCTGCACAAGCAGACAGTGAATTATTGCACTACTTAGTTAAGTTAAGTTAGCCTTTGCATTGTGCACTTCATTGTTTTACCATATGTTTCTCCATGTGAAATGGTCCACTATTGGACAACACAGTTGATATAGTGACCATAGAATTTGACTGTTACTGCACTTAATATTTTCTTTATCTAGATGTCCTCGGTTTCCTGCCATAGACTAGAGTACAAGAATAAATTAATGTTTGTTTTGTCCCTAACGCAAACATTAAATCCCATTAACAATAAAGAGTTTTGACACCGTTTGTTTTACATCATCATTACATCACCTAATCATACAGTTGGAGGCCATCGATATTGTCCTTTTCTTTTTGCTGAGGTTTGCGTGATCTGCGCAAACGGACAGTTAACCCATTTTGGGCGGGAACCCCTTTTGGTGTTTTAAACATTGTTATAATTTAGCTATTGAAAAATAGCAGATCTACAAGCTCATAGCGCGCCACCGAGTGGCGCGCTACGAGCTTGTAGGTCTGCTATTTTTGAAAAATCGTGAAAATATTTATTTCAGAAAACTGGAGGATTTAGAAGGATTTTTTAAAATTTTGAGGTCAGGCCTAAATGGGTCAAATGATAAGGGACAATATCGGTGGCACCCAACTGTACATCACCAAATTCCCTCCTCGATGTTGTAAATCACACGGGTGTGATTTTTTTATTTACAAGGTGCCAAGTATATACACAGTGACTAAATGTCGATGCAAGGTGCATCTTGATCAGCCATGAGTCATACATAGAGGAATGGCCCATTGGCCCTATCATGCTGGTGCCTTTTTGTATTACTTACATAGACTGACTGATGAGCTGGTTGATGTGCTTTGGGTGCAAGCTCTAACAAATTCATTATTTTGAAGACAATTTGGACAGATATGCGGGCCGCTGTCAATTACCATTTTAATTTAATATTTATTTTGTCAATTGCAGGCCAGATTCTTTTGCTCCCTGTACAAACATAATTGAACCAAGAAATAAACAATCAGCATATTTTATCATATTCCTTCGCCCCGTGCTGTTTACTAATCGTATGCCCAGACAGAGAGAAAGATGGAGGGGTTCACAATGAATTTATATGAGAGGGACAGTCTAGATGAAGTACAACTTTCGTGGTTGAAATTTAGCTGAAAATGAGGTAATATTATTACGGCATTCTATTGAGTAAATGTATATTATTTCGGTATTTATCTATGAACTTGCCAGCGTTTTTTCCATGTTTGCGATTGGCTGGGAGAGGAGTGTTGGTCAGATTAAAACTTGTTTTATGGCCTTGAGCCAGTGGGCCCTGTACACATAAATTGCTCCTAAAGTATATAGCGTGTGTGTGCGTGTGTGTGTGTGTGTGTGTGTGTGTGTGCGTGCGTGCGTGCGTGCGTGCGTGCGTGCGTGCGTGCGTGCGTGCGTGCATGCGTGTGTATAGGCATGTGTGAATAATGCAGCCCTGGTTTCCCTCTGATGTGATTCCAGTGATGGTGGAAGGCAGAGAGAGACAAACATGATTACACCTCATTCCATCGGTCCCTGGAGTTAGGCCGGGCGTGAGATGGAGCAGAGATGAGCAGAAGACAGATGGAGGGGGAGAGAGAAAGTACTAACATCCCCCCAAACCACTGGCTGATCGCTGTCTAGGCCTGTTTGTGTGCCGTGTCACAGATGTTGCTGTCGTTGTGTAAAATGCAGTAGTAACCTATAGTTGAAACGGAAGACGTTGCACAGCAGTGTGTGTGGTTTGAATCAAAAGCTATCCTGACATGGATGGATGTTTCTTCACTACATGAAGCAAGCATCTGTTCCGGGGTTCTCTTGTGGGCAGGTGGAGAGGAAGCTGAAGCATCCTTTTCGACCATGTGTCACAGCACAATCAATTATCCCGTGAAAACAAGACATCTTTTTTTACTCACAAAATTGATTAATATTAATTTGATTTAATTCAAGTTAGCCCTATTATCCTAGTGCCACTGCCCCATTATCTGATCATGATTCGATCTGATCACACATTCTCTGAACAGGATTTGGTCATGCCCTTTCGGAAAATGTCAGTTGCATGAAACGTTAGTCCATAGCGGACATTAGTCTGCTAATCAGAGCTCATTCTCGGTGGTTTCACCTATCAGCCCCATGTCACTGGATAAGCGTGTCAGCCAAATGACTACATTATTAATCAACTTTTAGAACGATCACAATTTGTGGGTCTGTGCATGTGTCCCTAATTGAAAATGGCTATGAAACCATTTTCAAACAAGACGGTAGAGAAGCAGCCTGAGACATATAGGGAGACAGTGAGGTGGACGAATGCAGGGAGACAGCAACTGTTTAATCTTCGGCTGATCTTGCTCCAAGTCCTGCTGTCTTATTTATCAAAGGGTCCTCATGCTCAAAGCCTGGGCTTACCACCAGATCCCAGCCAAACTCGTCATGATCAATGAAAAATTGATCTCTGTTCCAAAAGAAGCAGTGTTTTACATTGATTTCACTCTGCGCTGTTCTGTGATACATCAAAATAAAAGTTATTTTGATCATTGTCCGAGGTACAAGTGCCATGGATTTTCTGCTGGATTTTCTTTTTCCACTCTCAAGTGTCTGTGTCTGTCAAGAGAGACGCCATAAGTTAGGCAATATACAGTTGCATGTATGTGCCCGTTGCCTACATTGTAATTACTTCAGCAAACGCCATGTGTTTTAACGCATGGTAGATTTAGAGTGGCATTCAGATCTTTTACATGAATGGACTGTATAGCATATCATGTTGGGATTATAACTGCAGCACACTCATTATTTATGATCACCCTCATCTTACAGCCATTGGCCCATGCCAACTATAATTCTTCATATAGGCCTACAGTAATCAGGGGCAAAGTAAAAGCAAAAGACATACTAAAATCGTACTTGTATACAACAAATCCCTGTATGTTAAAGGACTATTGAATCATTAATATTGATCAAGAATGTCTCAGCGATCACATACATACAGTGAGCACAGAGATCTGTTGAGCTGTGTGAAGCTGGGTCATCAAATTAGATTATCCTAAACTATAACGAAAAAAGGTTTGACACCCTTTTTTCACTGACAAAATTCAATAAAAATTAAATAAAAAGTAAGCTATGATGACTAAAACATTTCAGATGACTAAAATATGACAAAAACAAAATGAAATTGTATTCAAAAGACTGACTGAAACACTGTGGGTTTGCAACATATGAAGGATTGAACACCTCCTCAAAAAGTAATCTATCCAAGCCTCAGTCATCTCCATGCTTGACTAATGCAACTCCCTCACTTCATGTGATCCAGAATGCTGCAGCAGTCTTCAACCTCCTAACATTTTCACGTCTGCTTCTGTGTTCCCTTCACTGGCGTCTGGCTATATGCTGGTTAATGTTCACATATGTTAATTAAATAGACATGCTGTTTGCTTGACCACAGACAGTGATGTAAATAGGGTGCGTTTTGCGTCCCAAAACGCACTTTATAGTTTTGGGCCGAAATACACCAACAACCTCTGCGTCCACGGGAAGCACTACTGTATAATAATAATAATAATCCACGTGAAAAACAAATCGCGGAAAAAAAATGCGGTAAAACAATACATCTACGGACACGATCATTTTGCATGGCCGCATGCGACCTCATCCTACGTTATAAACGATAAAATCCACGTAGGAATCGTTGTAGAACCACTAGTTCTGTAACAACACAGTCTGACGGGCGCCGCCATCTTGCTCAGAGGCGAGCGCTGAGCGGAGCGCAGCCTGGATACCAGAGCCGTTTAGAGAGAGAGAGTGACGACAACATACCGTTCAGTGACTCCGTGAATAAACAGTGAACGGGGTTGTCGCAACTCTCTCATCTACACGGCGCTGCCTCCGACAGAAAGACAGGGGAACATGGCATGACAATCAGAGTAGACCCGATTGAATGGGAAACACACATTGTGTAACAAACGACGACACTGTTGTATGTTGTGCGTGCCACCACACATTAACAGATTAATCGCCCAGGACGAAGTTCTTTGTCCTTTCTATTAGTAACGCCCGACGCTCAGGACGAAGTATTGTCCTAAAGACGAAGTTTATTGATACGAGAACAGATCGCCTGGCTGTATAGCCCAGGCGCGCCTGCTGGGCTCTCCTCGGTGACGCGCAAGACTGAGACGTCATCAAAAAACTCCCTCCTCTGTTTAGCTGATGAAAACGAAAATCTTAAAACGTTCATAAATCGCGATCTAAATCATCCCGTCTTTTTCTGAAAAAAGACGGTCCAGTCGCTAGTCTCGATAGATTTATTCTTGTCTCCCGTTGTTGTCGATCGATTCTAAAGTGCTGTGGCTATTGTTAGCTGCTACACAACATCATGAACTTCCGGCCGGTCCGTCCGGAAAAGGCGTTATAAATCGACTGGGCGCATGAATGTAATGGATTAAATAGTTCCGGGCAATTAAAGTGTTAACATGTGCCAAAGCCAACTGCAGGGCAACAGAAAATATTAGCAACCCTATTTTCTAAATCTAACATCATCATCTGCTAATGATGATAATGTGTGCTGCTGTGCACAGCCTATACCTCCTCCATGACTGCTTCTACTTAATCTCCAGGTTAGTTTTGTAGCATTCATTTTTATTTTGTATGTATTGTGTAATGTGTCATGAAAACAACATAAAGATTTATTAACAGTTAAAACTGGCAGAATTATTATAGATTTCATATAGCCAAAATCATATGAAATATGTATGTAGTATGAATGTAGAGCTTCTTTTTTTTTTTAATTCTAATTTATTTTGCTAGCTTTAGTTATAATAATAATTTCTTCATTTTCTACATGAATATCACCACATTATAACCATATAAGATGAAATGGGAGTTAAATGCTGCAATTTGTAAAAATGGCAAAATATGACTCTTAAACGTCGCTGAAGTGGGACTCATCAAATGTCCCTGGGACTCATCTAAAAGACCACCCCTGCATCCCGGGACTCATTACATTGAAAACCTATTTACATCACTGCACAGATGCTAATAATTTTATTTAGATATAATTATATCAATAGACAGGTGCTACTTTACATAGATGCTTTGTAGGGCATGTATTGATTTTCTTTCTAGTCTATTTACGTGACAATTTCTTTCTACTAAGGGTTCGTGTAATTTACTTAAATCTTGCACTTGTAAGTTTCTCTGGAAAAGAGCTTACGCTAAACACTTAAATTGTAAATCGTAAATTGTCAACAAGACCTACAGTCACTGCTTCTCACCACGCTGCGATGGAACAGACAGGAAGTTAAGCATTCCCATCAGTCCTGTTAAATGGTGTGTGAAAGTACTACAAAGACCATTAAACAAGTTCATGTTAAAGTCAAAGACTTCATTTCTCACCAAATGGGAAGGGAGGTCACAACAGCAAGGTGTACAATACTATATATAGCCATTTAAAAATATGTATCACATAAGGAGAGATATTGTAAGACACTTGGTGTGGTCCTATTATTACTGAGTGGTGTGTGATTCAGTTGATGAAATCCTCTGTGGTAAAGCCATGAGAGAAGGCCCAGGAGAACAAGATGACAAGCCACAAGTTCACAAGGTTTATTACACACACAGGGAACGGTATAGGGTTGGACACGTGCAGTACGTGAGCAGAAGATTTGAGGCATAAAAACAACAATCAATAATGAATGTGATGTATTGGGACTTGGGAGTAGGACAAAAACAAAATGCTTTTATGTATTTCTGGTTTTATAGTATGTCAAAGTGAAATAAATAGTGTTGGGTCTTATAGCTGAGGTTGCATTGAAACAAATAGGTAAACACTTTTTGAGTGGTGCAAACATAGGGCGCAGCACTCCAATGCCCAGCAATGCCTGGCTGTGTCCCTGGCTGTGTCTGAGCATGGAAATAGCATATTTTCACCACCAAGTGTCACTGTTGCGCAGCCTAACACACCACCAAGTATCACTGTTGCGCAGCCTAACACACACACACACACACACACACACACACACACACACACACACACACACACACACACACACACACACACACACACACACACACACACACACACACACACACACACACACACACACACACACACACAGGCCAGGGAGGAGAGCTTGTACAGTACAGTACGTACAGTATAAGTAAGTACAGTACAGCACCACTCACTTCAGTCGGGTCTGAAGTGAGTGATAAATCTAATTATGCACAAACGGACAAGATAGACCTAAATAGAATGTGACTAGTAAAGGTTAAGGATCTGATTGACAGTGGTGTCAGGGAGGGATGTCACTTTTGCTGTGTGATCGTTAACATACTGTACATATGTAATCTGTAAAGATGTAATCAAAAAGAAATTGAGACATTTAAACCACTTAACAGCCTACTTAGTATAGTGTAATTTACCCCATGTTCCCCAAGGGACCTGCTGGGTCAATTACAACAAGGGATACAAGGGATACTTGTTCTTTCTTCCCTCTACACCAGCTCTCTTCGGTGAAAATAGGCGATCTACAACCTCGTAGATCTGCTACTTTTGCTGAAGGATAGAGACACTATAGGGTTAGAGAGGTTAAATAAATCAATATGTTACAGGAATATGTATTGGGAATATAGCGTGCTACCTGTGGCCTCCTCACTTTCCACCTCCCTACATTCAAACCACCATTATCCATTCCTCCCTTTGTGTGCGTCTGACACCCCCAAAGGAGACCCCCAAAGGAGACGACAACAATAATACAAAAATTTCAATAACAATAATATAAGGCTGAATACTGGCTGGATACACAGCTCAGCGGGGATACAGTAGTGTATGCAGATGCTGGGGAGTGTGGGTGTGATAAATGCCTCCAGCTATGTGGATTAGGTCCAGTGTGTGTGTGTGTGTGAGAGTGTGTGTGTGTGTGTGTGTGTTACTTCTACTGAGGATTGAGTCGTTGGCCTCTGGCAGAGATGATATGTATCCGTCTTTTTCAAATTTGACATATTTTTGCTGCATGAGCAGTTTGCAGCTTAACCCATTTACTGAATGCAGAAGGTCACACGCAAGCACATTCGCGTGCGCACTCACACACGTCCACGCAAGCACACACACACACACACACGGCACATGCACACGCACGCACACACCGTTTTGTGTTCTTGATTTGATGGCTGTGAATTCTTTCCCTCTCTCTCCCTTTCATTCTCATTTCATGGCTTCCATTTCAGCCTCATCGGTAAACAATTTACTGCTGCCCTCGTTACAGCCAAGATGTCAGGAGGCTGTATGTACAGATAGAAGCTGTGTGTGTGTGTGTGTGTGTGTGTGTGTGTGTGTGTGTGTGTGTGTGTGTGTGTGTGTGTGTGTGTGTGTGTGTGTGTGTGACTGTGTTTGTGCGTGTGTGACTGTGTTTGTGCGTGCGCGTGTGTGTGTGTGTGTGTGTGTGTGTGTGTGTGTGTGACTGTGTTTGTGCGTGTGTGTGCGTGTGTGTGCGCGTGCGTGCGTGCGTGCGTGCGTGCGTGCGTGCGTGCGTGCGTGTGCGTGTGTGTTTGAAATAACCAGATGGCGTTGGGTAGCTGACAGGCAGCCAGAGTGAAACAGGCAGACAGAAACACCGATCTCACATTTGTTTTGAACCTTCATTTTATCCAGGGAATTGTAACTGTGCATGAGTGTTCATTCTCAGCATCTCATTGGTTCACACTGAATCATCATTTTCAGCCTTTAATTGTGTTTAATCTATGGAAAGGTAAGGTGAGTTGCTCCTTTGCAGTGCCCTATAGCAGGGGTTCTCAACCTTTTTGGCCGGACCCCCGAAAATTCTTTGGCAACGTCTGGGGACCCCCGCGACCCACGGGTTGAGAACCCCTGCCCTATAGCTACACCTCTATACCACCAAATTCACCTGCGTAGCCTTGTGTTACCATTACCATTAGTCTCATGTTGCCAGATAAAAAATATGATCTGTCCTAATAGTATAGTGTGTTTCATTACAGAGGTCATAAATGATTTCCTACTCCATCTGTCTGTCCTATATTATGCTTATTGTCTCCACCAGGCCGAAGGCATGGGGAGAGAGTATGTTTTGCACTCCGTCCGTGTGTGTGTGTGTGTGTGTGTGTGTGTGTTTGTGTCCGTCCTTCCGTCCGTCTGTTACCAGCTAATCTCCGGCACCGTTAACCCGGTCGATGCCAAACTTTGCACACACACTCCCTGGATGCCAACGATGAACCTCTGCCCCACATTTTCCAGAGCGGCCTGTTATAGCGCCACCATGAGGCAGCTTTTCACATTCTTTACCTAAAACTGCACCGATCTGCGTGAAATGTTGCATGCATACTCCCTAGAGGCCAAGGACAAACCTTTGACCTGCATTTTCCACATCTGCCTTTTATAGCGCCACCAGGAGGCCGACTTTTGTAAAACAATTTTTTTGATATTACTCCTCCAGATTCTGTCCAAAAATCTCACAAATCGTTACACAGTATCTCTATGGTCATGTGCTCAAGTCGGATCTGTCCGATATTTCATATTCCATCCTAATTGGCTATAATTGGCTTTCACAGTTTGCAAGATTGCCCCGTTTTGAACAAAAGCCTCAAATCATGAACGCAGCATGCAATTTACGTGAAATCTTTCACACATTTTCTTACTAGGCTGAGGAATATATCCCACCCTTTTCACATTGGCCTGTTATAGCGCCACCAACAGGTTGATTTTTGCAAAACACATTTTTGGAACAAAATGCCTCAAATCATCCAATTGCCATCAAAGGCGTATGAAGAAATGGCACCCTTTTCACATTGGCCTATTATAGCGCAACCAGGAGGCCACAACCTGACCTGCCCTGGTGGAGACCTGTGCCCCGAGGGGCACTTTTTCTAGTTTTCACTATGACATTGAGACTGTTCGTCTAGGAGTGTCACCCCCGCCTCTCCGACGCAGCGGAGCGGAGGGTTGCATTATATTAGTGCATTTAGGTGCACAGACTCTCTTACCGGAGCCGTCGACAATCATAACAAAACTGTCCCAGACAGTCCCACACAGCTGACTTTCTGGCGGGGCTTGCTCGCTATACTCTTTGGTTTGTAGTTTGCGTTTCACCTCACTCAAGATTAGGGGTGGGTCCCGAACCTTGGGACGAAGCAGGTACCGAACCGAACATGCTTGGGTACCGGGTACTAAAACGAACATGCTTGGGTACTGGGTACTAAACCAAACATGCTTGAGTACCAGGTACCCATTCAATATTTATTTAATAATATGTGTTATTTATTGTCATTGGTCAGTAGTAGTACTAAGAGGTAAATACAGAATAGATAATAAAAAAAGAGAACATGCAGCTCAGTATCCACAAATGGCGCAATTGTTAAATAAAGGTACTAGGTCTTAAATTAAAGGCTTAAAACAATACAAGCTTTTTGCATTATGACTCAAAATAAAGGCGCTATAGTGCCCATCAGATGAGGCAGATTTTACTCTGAAAAGCCTTGCCTTCCATTTGGCTGTGCGTATGCACGTCCCAAACTCTTCTCCCTTCTGGCCCCAAAACTGTGGAATGCACTCCACTGTGGAATGCACTCCCCGTCAGAACTGCGGCATCACTCCCAATCTTCCGCCGTAGTCTGAAGACCCACCTTTTCAGACTCCATCATGGCCCATAGCACTTATCCTACCCCCTTAGATAGCACTTTTTAGACTTAGATAGCATTTGAAACAGACTTATAGCATGTCATGTAGACAGCACAATAATTGCATTGTATATAGTCATAGCACATCATAGTAGCCTACATATGTATAGCATAGTATAGTATATATGTATAGTTAATATGTATAGTGTCATTATATAGATATGTTCTAGTTACGTTCTTAGCTTACGCATGTTTCTTGATAAATGCATTTTATATATGTGATGTATTCCCATACTTTTGTTCCTGCCTAATGTAAGTCGCTCTGGATTAAGAGCGTCTGCTAAATGCCTAAATTGTAAATTGTATGCGCAAAACATGTTCGGGAGCTCAGAGCAAGTCGTTGCCTATAGCAATGGGAGCTATCAAAAAAATTGTGTGTTTCAGAGTGTTTCAGAGTCGGACACACCCACCTCGAGATTGGGATGCGTTCCATTCCAAATCGCCGTGGCGTGAATGTAGAACACACAATATGGATTTTAGAATTACAATGCACGCATAATGTCTATTTTTGAAACTTATTTTTAAAGTTGAAGGGTTTAATACAGGGGTTTTCAACTGATTTTGACCCAGGGATCACCATTCTGACTAAGACCAACCTGGGGACCACCACAATTGTGTCGGGTGGACTGACCACCTTGTCCCGCATCTCGCAGGACAGTCCCGAAATTGCACCGTCTGTCCCATGTCCCACACAAACAGAACAATGTCCCCAAAATTAGCATGTGAGCCAAAACCAGCGCTCCCCAAAACAACAGGTTTGGAGATCTGTTGGGAATTGATTACATGAAACAGTCACCCGTGCGCCCAGTCCCAATGTTTGTAAACAATTAATTGGTCTATACTCTGGCACTACTGGTTGCCGACGGCTAGGGTTTAAAGGGATATTACACTTTCAAAAAAACTTTTGGTCATTTTATCGTCTACCCCACCTCAGCTGTGCTGAACTGAACTGGAGTCACCGTCTTGAATATGAAAAAAAGGGGAAAAGATTTTTTTTGACACCCCTAATATATATAACCTCAGATCCTCCCTGGTAAATGCATTTCAGGTTCGGCTCTCGGGTATTCGGTTCCGCGCTGACCTGTACTACCCTCTATGACTGACTGGCAAAGACTGGTTGGCAGGTTAGCTGGATTTCCAGCTGGCTGGATGTCTGACTAACCGGTTGGTTGGCTCTCAATACCACCAGCATTGCAGACCAAGGAGAGGCCAATTGGAAATGAGAATGCTGGGTAATGTTCCAGTTCCAGAAGCCTGCAGGTCACTTCCTGTTTGAAACAGTTCTAATGGGTGTCTGGCAGGGCTGGGCTGCCTGGATTGAAGATGACACTATTAGTGTTAGGCCTTGGCTGCCACCACAACACTATAAAAAGTCATAAGTTCAGCTGAGTTGTATAAAGACACATGGTTTCCCAGACGGTTAGCTCAACCGTCTGGGCACCTAGGCTGCTAAGCCAGCCTGACGGCGTGCCGCGGGTTCGACTCCCGATCCCGACGGCCTTTGCCGCGTGTCTTCCCCCATCTCTCTCCCCATTTCCTGTCAGTCTACTTTCAACCAATCAATAAAGGCAGAAAAAGCCAAAAAAAATATCTTCAAAAAAAAAAAATACACATGGTTTTTAACCATGCTGGAACATAATCCAGTTTAGGTATAATAAATCCAATAAATCCACCATGATCTAGAGAGTAAATTCAAGTACACTTTGTTGTGTTTGACAACATTTCTGTCTTCTTTGGCCATCCCTCAATCTGCCTTGTTTCACATGCACACATCAACCGCCACACCGGATTCACGCAGTTTGATGGAACATAATAAGCCTGATGTGTTTCTTACTTTCTTTGTTGCTTTTGTTAAAGATGGAGTGCCATGATTTATTTTACCTTTTTTATTGTGTCTATGGAGTTAACATTACTCTAATAAACCCCCAGGTGTGGTTAGAATATTCAAATATGCCTTCGCTGTGTGTTGTTGGTTTCTTCCTGAAAGCCTTTGAGTCAAAAGGCACAATCGAAAATGATGTTGTTATGATGTTGTTATGATGTTGTGACATTAACCCTAACCCCTCCCCATTAGCATACAACACACAGCTGTGGGCAAGACCTAAGTTCAGGTGGGTGAAAACCAGGTATACTTAATGAACTGGTGGGTGTGGCCACATAAAAACATATTTTAACACTTTTTGTACACTTTTTTTGAAAAGAAATCTTCCTCCTAGTAAAAAAAAAGGTACTAGCATCCCTTCTGTCAGCATATGGGAACACAGAGCCCTTCCAGCCTGCCTGGCTGCCAGCGCTGGGAACAGGCCACAGACATTACCTTGGCTGATTTCCACCACAGCATGAACTCCAATAGATCTGATTTATCAGTTTACTGCTGCAGAGAGAATGGGCTACTGGTTCCAATAGGCCTGTTTATTGTAAGTCTATATATCTGTCTGCACAGTAAAAATCTTCAATGGAACCATGCATGGTTCCTGCCTGCCTGCCTGCCTCAGTCTCATTCTGTCTACCTGCCGCCTTCTGTGCATGTTGTCTCCCTCTACAGTATCTACCTCTCTCTGCATCATTTATTTATTTATTTATATATCAAATTAAATTCAAACTGTAATCAATCAATCAATGTCACACAAAGACATTGTTAATCCAAACAGAATACAACAACTTAGAGGTGTGCATAGTTGATCCACTTCAGCACCCTACCCCGACACATTTGTAGATAGTGACAGACAGACTCAACAAAGGTTATGTATTGGATAGTGAACAATTCAATGGTTCAGTTCAGAGGTGTACAGTCTTTCACTGGCCAATGAGGAAAAATGGTGTGGCAAACAATACTAGTATAAGCCCCATATGGGTTTGGGCTAAGCAACAACAATGGGAGCCCAACACGACCAGGCCCACAACTGACCAACTAACCAAACAATCAGCATTGCCATCCCTGGAGCACTGTGGCTAGAGGGGTAAAGGTGCACAGGAAAAGTCATGCCAATTTAGACAGTCGTTTTTATTTTATTTTATTTTATATCTTGCCAGTAAAGTGGTTGAAAACATAATGAAGGAACCAACGTACTGTACTGTACTGTACTGTACTGTATGGTACCGTACTGTACTGTACTGTACCGTACTGTACTATGCCGTACTGTACTGTACCATGCTGGACCTTACTGTACTGTACTGTACTGTACTGTACTGTACTGTACTGTACTGTACTGTACTGTACTGTACTGTAGTGGACTTTAGTGGACTTTAGTGTAGTGTGCTGTACTGCAGTGTGTGTGCAGTGAAAAGGGGAGGGGCTGTGGAAAGTGTGATGTAATTTGCATCACAGCAAAATGTTGTATGTATTATGTATAAACAGTATGTCATACAAAAGCAATATTTGCTATATAGCAATATACAGTAAATATGACAGTGGATGCAATGTAGTGCGTTAGAATTCCTGTGGCATGCAGAATTTAGTGTGCATGGAGAGATGTGCGCTAGCGGAGTGGTTTGGTAGGAGAAGGCGAACGTATAAACGGGCGCACGGCTTTCAATTAGTGTAGCAAGATGTGTGACCTGTTCTACCAACGCCGAGCCAGCCACAAGAGCTGCTAAAAAGGAAAATTAATTAATTTTATTAAATTATTTTAATAAAACAATGTGGCTGGCGTAGCCCTCTGGGCCCAACCTTTGCTGCGTGTCAACCACCCACCCCCCAATGAACCATCAATAAAGGCAGAAAATGCCCCAAAATTATCGTTAAAAAAAAGAAATGTGTTGTGCGCAGGTGCGCTTCAACCTAGTTCACCTTAGTTAGAACTAAAATCGGCTTGCAAATATGAAAATAATTCGTCCCACTGGCACACTTGACTTGAGCATGGTTATGAAAGCTTAGTGAAAATCCAGGAATAGGTACAGTTTAAATGATTCCACGCCAAGAGGACATGCTAATGGCTTGGTTATATTATACCTTGTTCTGAACTATTCTGCTATGCTGGAAAAGCCCGTCTCTGAAAGGGAGTTCTGCTTCTTAAGTGGTTATTGTCATTAGTCTATCCATGACTCACACTAAAAGATCGGTTGGCAGTATGTGGGGCATTACTGTAGGTGTGTGTGCGTATGTGTGTGCGCGCATGCGTGCCTGTGTGTGTGTGTGTGTGTGTGTGTGTGCGTGTGTTCACTTGCTCGTGTAAATGGTAAATGGTAAATGGTGCATTTATATAGCGCCTTTATCCAAGGCGCTTTACATAGATTGTGCATTACATTCACCCATTCACACACACATTCATACACCGATGGCGGCGGAAGCCATGCAAGGTACCAACCAGCACATCGGGAGCAATTTGGGGTTCAGTGTCTTGCCCAAGGACACTTCGACATGTAGACAGGAGGAGCCGGGATCATTGGACAACCTGCTCTACCTCCTGAGCCACAGTCGCCCCCGTGTGTGTGCTCGCGTGCACAGTACACACACATTGTGTGCATTTCAGCCTGCATGTGTCTTTCGGGTTATTGTACAATATTACCAGAGTGTCTAAAACTGTATGGATTTACAGACAAATTATGTCAAGTACTTAGATGATTGATCTCAGTTTATTGTCCTGCCAATAAAAGCCATTCATTCAATTGTTGGAGAGAGACTGATTACAACTGCCTGGCAGGCATTGTTAAAAACAGAAGTGTGAAGTGGCAAATGGATACAGGTGGAAGCATCTACTATGTTCACTAAAACATGGATTTATTTTAGATGAATTTGTTGAATGAAGATAATTCATGAGTAAGCTATAGGCCAAGAGGAGAATTAGCAAGAGAGGCCAACTTCCTGTATCTGCATGAGGTGGGCGGTAACATTATTAGGAGACAGGAAGAATGTTGGAGTCTATTCATTTCCAATGGGAGAGTGAACGTGAACACAGTTTCTGAACCATTCCTTAACTCCATGGTCACTGAACTAAATACTGGACCAAATCATCACAAGGCACACACTATTTACAAGATATTCATAGTAAAATGGCTTCTTTTAGCGAGACAAATCAGGAGAAAATCTACTTTGTTAATGACATTTCTTTATCCCAGCAACAAACTCTCACGAGATTTGAGATGAGTCCGGAAGCCTCTCTCTGTCCATCTGCAATTTCACGGACAACACATAGGGGGCTCTGACCCCATATTTAAGATGAGAATATGTGAATAATATAATGTGAAATGAATGGACATATTTAAAACGATTAGAAACTATCCTTATGTGCCCCAATTAGAGCTGGCATATTGAGATAGGCAGATATGTAGGCACGGTTGAGGAGGATAGATTATGTGTAGTCTGTGTGATCTAAAGGAAATTGAAAATGAAATGCATTTAGTTTTTTATTGTCTATTCTACAACTCTATTAGGGAGACTTTAATGAGATAGATCCAAATCATGAATTTATATGGTTGGAGGACTTCGAGAAACTAAAACGACTATTTCAAAAGTACACCTTGTCAGTTGTTTTCAATGTACTTTGTTAAATGACTTGTCAGTGTTGTTGTCTTCTTCTTCCATCAGGTTTCAACAGTGTTGTTGGTGGGGAGAAGCAAACCACGCCTACTATATTTAGGAGACCATTTGTAGGCTTTGTGTACCATTTCGCCTCTAGTGGCTCCAATGAAGTTGGCCCATCTTCATACATAAACCATCTATAGGTCATTGCAATACCCTTTGCTTAAAAAGAGTAAATAAATTGTGTTCTTTAAAAAATAATAATAATAATGAGTACCAGATCAAGCTGATTAGGGTAAACTAACTGTAAAATGTAATGTCTCTACCATTTATAGAATAAGGATTCGCAACACTGTCTACTTCACCTGCAGTTAAACAACAAGTTTTCATTGGATTCCCAATGAAATACATTTTAATTGAAGACATTGTGCACTGTGCAGAAAATGAATACATTTTTAATTCGACGTGAGGAAGTCGGTGTGTGGGAGTACTTTCTCCTATGATAGTACCCTGTGGTAGCTCTGCTCCATAGCGTTAAGGACTTCTCCTTAACGCTATGGTACTTTCAACTTCCTGCTCACGCATGAAAGACTGCAAGCCCGCCGACTGCTGCAAAAATAAAAAGAACACTTTCACTACTCACCAATACAAAGACGGCTTTGTGGAGTCAAAAGCCTACTTTCCCTAGTGGACGCCCTGGGTATAGGCTTTAGTTTAGACATGCTATTGGTTCGACTGTCATTAGACCCGACAACCTACCTCGAACCTGAGCATGGTTGCTACGGTCACCCAGTTCACCCGGGTGTGATTTCATTACGTCAGACATTACGTCAGATCAGAGCTGATCAGGCTATATAAGACCTTACACCACTCAGTTCACACGGGTGTGATTTTTTATTTTATTATTTAGCCTACTATAGTCCTACTAGACCCAAGGAAATTACATCTGGCCACAAAAGATCACAGGATCTACTGAATGTGAAGGGGGTGACAAACTGACATGTTGAGCCATACAACACAGTATGGCAGCCCCCTATAGTACCCCCCTTCACATTCAGTAGATCCTGTGATCTTTTGTGGCCAGATGTAATTTCCTGGGGTCTAGTAGAACTATAGTAACTAATAAAACAAATAAATCGCTATAAAATGGTGTAAAGAAATACATATTTAGCCCCATGTTCCTAACCTGACTCCGCCAGATGGGGCAGCAGAGAGTACACTGGGTTCCCCCCTCCTGCTCCCATCTGGGAACTCTCAGGCAGACTTGATGCCCGGCCACAAACCGGCCTGGCCAATCAGCAGCAGCTATCCCGCCTCTATCTGCTGCTGATTGGCCAGGCCGTTTTGTGGCCTTTGTCAAAAATAGCTAAAATCGCTAAAGCTAAAGAAATCAGCGATTTCTTTTACTCACTAATAACAACCTAAAACATGAACCTTGGTTGAAAAAAACTAAAGTTGTCCTTAAGGCTATGGACCAGAGCTAGGCCTGTGGAGTTATCCTACACACCTGCAAATCTATACAGGTACTGTAGGTGTGCAAACATTCTGCTCTTTTATGTCTCTACCATTTACCATGCAAAACCACGGCAGGAGAAGAAGAAAAATAAAGACAAAAACAACAAGCCCTTTGTGCTTGAATCCCTAATCAAGCCCTTGGAATATGGCAGTTTAATACTAAAATACCAGTAATGATATTCAATTTTAAGGAGGCTGGTCTGACTCTGTAGCCGTGTCTGCTGTATAAATGGGATGGCAGGGTTTAAGTCTCAGCCTAGTGTATGTGTCCAGAATTGAATGAATGTTCCTGGCTGTGTCATCATAATCACATAATAGTCTTTTTCCAAGTCCCATTATTTATTCTCGTCCCCCCCTACACTTCATCCCTTCCAAACATATCAGTTTTAGACTATTTAGCTATTTCTCATTCCCTTTGGAAATTAGATAATGTGAGCTACAGAATATTGCAAAATGTAACTCCACCATGGCTTATCTCTACCTGCCCATAATGTTTATAAATTATTAATTGCATATTTTGTCATAGTACTGTAGTGTCCTATATCAAGTCTTTGGGAGGTGTGATTGTAGTAAAAAAAACTAGAAAAAGTGCCCTTCTGGGCACAGGTCTCCACCAGGAGGATAGGAGTGTGTGTGATGTGTGAGACACGGCTTGGCCTGTTGTAGCGCCACCATGAGGCTGATTTAAAAACTGTCAAGTGGCATTTCTTCCTCAGCCTAGTGGGAATATGCATGCAGTTTCACTGCAATCGGACACTGCGTTGAGTAGTTGTGGCGATTTGTACAAAACGGGCACAAAGCGGGCTACTCCTGAAAAGTTTAGAAGCCAATCGTAGGCAATGAAGGTGGATTATGAGAAATCAAACAAACCCGTCTTGATCACATGACTATGGAGAGCATGTGTACCGATTTGCGTGAAATTTGGATAACATCTGAAGGAGTAATATTAGAAAATGTGTTTTACATATGTCGGCCTCCTGGTGGCGCTATAAAGAGCAGATGTGAAAAAATCTAGGCAAAGGTTTTTCCTTGGCCTCTAGGGAGTTGGCATACAAAGTTATCCACAAATCCGTGCAGGTGGAGGTAAAAACACTTTTCGGCCAGTTATAGTGCCACCATGAGGCTGAGTTGAAAATGTTCATGTGGCATTTCTTCCTCGGCCTAGTGGGAATGTGTGTGCACAATGTCACGGAAATCAGACGATGTGTTCATGATTTGCAGCATTTTGTTTGAAACTGAGCACTCCTGCGAACTTTGGAAGCCAATCTTAGCCAATCAGGATGGAGTCTGAGAAATCTGAAAGACCCGTTTCGTTGACTGGCTCTAGAGAGACTGTGTACCAATTTGCGTGACGTTTGGACAAAATCTGTAGGTGTACTGTCCAAAAACTTGTTTTGCACAAAGCGGCCTCCCGGTGGCGCTATAACAGTCCGTTCTGGAAATGTTGGGGCAGAGGTTCATCGTTGGCATCCAGCGAGTGTGTGTGCAAAATTAGGCATCGACCGGGTTAACGGTGCCGGAGATTAGCTGTTCACAGACGGACGGACACACGGACACACGGACACACGGACGGACGGACGGAGTGCAAAACATACTCTCTCCCCATGCCTTCGGCCTGGTGGAGACAATAAAGTTGTAATTAACTGAAATAACAGGAGAGGAGAGGGACAATTTTAGCCTGGAAACCAGACGAATCTGTCAGAGCTAGTGATATTAGTCTGCCCATGCCAGGCTAGGACCATTTCCCCTGAGTCATCATTTACAGAATAAGAAATCACCAGAACCTTTGAGGTCAAAGGTCAAGGCTATTCTCTTTTTATAACTTATCTAACATGTAATTATGTCTGTCTGTCTGTCTGTCTGTCTGTCTGTCTGTCTGTCTGTCTGTCTGTCATACCCTGCTTTTCAAACTGGCCAACTCTTTTCGCCAACTCTGTGTAACTATCAGCGCAGTTTCGCACTTACTGCGCATGCGTGGTTGCGCTACACCATGATTAGCTTCCTATCGAATCGGCTGTAACACATGGCGATGCAGCAGATGTGTCAGAAGCCCAGCTTCATAAGAACACAACAACGACGGACATCATTCACTAAGGACGCCCAGTCACAATTAATGAACGTGTGTGCGTTCAGCGCAAGCACTATGGGCACTGCTCCCACTAAGTGGTTAAGAAACTGATATCTTCTTTTCTAGCTGGCAACCATTTATTACCTACTTTGAGAATCTGAGAGTACTTCCGACAGACTAATTGAGTCAATACTATGTGGGTTTCTTTTTTGGCTTTCTCATAATGGTATAATTGCCTATAAAGGAGTATATCGTTTATAGAGGGTGATGTATGACAACGTTCCGATTCAACGCAATCTTTTCTAACATAACTTGTGACTATCTTTTGAACTCGAATAACTATTATATATATAACTATTTATTTTTTTATTTTTTTATTTATATTGTTTTTGTCATCTGTGCTTGAATTATTGTTTTTGTCATCTGTGCTTAAATTATTTTTTTGTGTCCTACTGTTTACACTTGGTCAAATATGTATGGTTGTTTGATTGGACTGGATTTATTTCTTTCTTTTTTTTTTGTTATTGTTGTACTCAATTATTATTGGTTTTTTTTAATATTGTTTTAATTGTTTTAATAATGACGATAACTGTGGGGGGAGGGATGGGGTGAGGGAGAAAATGGGGAAAGAAATGGTATGTTCAAACTGGACTTAAATTGTTGAAACCAGCTACCAATAAACATATATTTAAAAAAAAAAAAGAAACTGATATCCAAAAACACTAGTCACCTATTTTGCTATCTCACCAGTCACCATGGGCCAGAAAGTACATTCTTTCAAGCATTGTCACACTGAAAGACCACACGAGCCGTGCGCCACAAATAACATTGGGACGGGGGACTGTGTGTGTGTGCGTCACAGAGAGAGAGGGAGAGAGATGTCTGTAAGTCAGAGGAATACACAGACCCAAGGAATGCTTCGGACCACTTGGGGGTCCGCGGACCACCCGCCTAAAAATAATAACAATTTAATGTTGTGAACATCCCAACTTCCCAAGCTCAACCCTTAACCCCCCCCCCCCCCAGCCCCAGATTGAGATCATATAGCCTAATTGAATTATTATTTACACAATCCAGCACAGCGGGATGACTCACATAATATACATAACATAATACTGCATTTATTTTATTTATTTTTAGTGATTTTGCTAAGGCCCTAATCAAAAGAGAGTGTGTGTTCCAATAATAACAAGCAGCCCTGGCTGTAAGGGCATGGAATTACCACCAGCAAACAGAGAGAGAGAGAGAGAGAGAGAGAGAGAGAGAGAGAGAGAGAGACTGTGTTATTACAGTATCACACTCAAAGCACAATCCAGTACGTAAACAAAAGGTATCCACAGAATACAGCCCAACAACACTGTAGTTTGCACTGCAGAACAAAAACAACCCACAGTCACAGCTGTCCATTTCTCGCCCCAAGCTTAGGGCTTAAGAAGGCAGCTCGAAAGTACCCAAGCTTTTCATGGACTAGAGCAGTCGTTCTGAACCTTTTCAGACCGTGACCCCCCAAAATAATCATATTTGAACTGGGGACCCCCCACCCTGACAAGAACTTGGAATGTAGGAGACTAGGAGTTGAGGCATTACATATTGTGTGACTTGTTTCCCAGATAAATTGTGAAATTGTGAAAAAGCTCACAAACGCCTCGATTTTGAGAGACATTGTGAGCTTGTAGATCGGCTATTACCACAATTTCTGCCTCTTTTATATTATTTGACAATTTGGCCAATGTTCGACCAGTTTTTGAGGGGCACTATAAACAGCTATAGTGTATTCTGTCTTAACACAAACATTAAATGCCATTGACAATGAATGGAGAATACGTCATATGTGTCTGAGCAAATCAGCTGTCCGTATGTCTGTCGGTGGAAACCCTTGGCTAAAGGGACCATCAATCTTGGTGATGTAACTAAGGTATGTTTCAAGGTTGGTATAAAGTAATAATTGATTAAGGTAATTAATTGATCACACAGGTGTGATTTTTATAGTAGATTGTTGATTACTTTTGATGCAGTAATGGTCTTTCTTTTCTTATTTTTATTTTTGAATGGTGCAAACCACTCCAACAACCAGCTTTGTCTGTATCTATGTTTGTGTACCTGTATACGTGTCCGTGCAAAAGTGAGCATGGTTACTATGGTTAGTGTGTGACGTCACTGGCACCACTCAGTTCACACGGGTGTGATTTTTTGGTATTAGAAAGGTCTTAAACACAGGGGTGAAAAATGGGTTACAAAATCGTGGGATAAAAATGTATAGAAAAAGAAGAAAGCTCTTAAAAGTCCTTCGATTGTCACTTCACTGTCATCTGGGGACCCACCTGGGGGTCCCGACCGACAGGTTGACAACCACTGGACTAGAGGGGTGGATTCAAACTAGCGCTGGAAACCGACCCCGGCTAAAATCAGGTTTGATTGATCGATTGAAATATGTATTAACAGTTTGCAGAATTACAGTACATTTCAAGTACAAACTCAATACAAAGACTGTTAACTGTGAGTGGACGACCCAATTAAGCATTACACTTGTTTACAAGAGGGTCCACCATGTTCAATTCATCCAAAACATTTAGAGACGTACAAATAGACACTTCTATATAGTCAAAGAACAGAACAGGAATTCATCATAAAGGAGGTAAAAAGGGAAAAGAAACATATAGAGGGTATGCGCGTGACATCATCATCAAACCAGGAAGTTATGCAGGAACGCCTACTGAGTGGCAAAAAACTACTTTCTGGCCTTGACAGTCCACACATCCACACAGAAAAGTCCTATCTGATTGCATTAAACAACATTAAACAATGTTAAACTCACTTTGCATGTTGCTTTGCCACTCGATTTGTCACTCGATGTGCCATTCACTTTAAGCATGCGCATACCCTCTATACAGTGAGGGGAAAAGGGGGTGGGGGGGGATTCAGATTTTACGGGGGAGATTTTACAGCTGATTCCCTGTGTACAGCCAATGTGGATATGGACTAAAAGTAATAAAAAGTGCCACAGTTTTGAATATTATAGAATATTAACTACTTAACACTTTGCCTGTGCCTGTACAAACGATGAACGACCTTTTCTGCTCTCCTCTTAGCCCTGTTCACATGCTGGGTGCATAAACTTCAATTTGGCAGTGCCACAACTCACAGCGCCGTAGCAAACCTTTTTATCATCAGTTGAAAGTGACACACTGTTAATGAGCAAGATGTCATGGTGGAAAGATTTACATACGTGGCAACATCAATCTGTACCTTACAGCCCTCCACACTGTCTTAGAACTCAAGAGAGTTCACACTTGATCAATGAATGCTACGATCAATGAATGAAAGCATGGATAGTCTAATCACTCTGAATTAGTAGAGACGTCAATGCAATAAACCACTGATCAAACAACTATGATCACAAAAATCGATTAAAAGTGTAGCCTTTTTCTGGTCAATGTCGTTAAGGGGAATATAAAATATTGACCGATAATGGGTGTCACGGGGCAACCCGTGCCCTATATACAAACACACATGAAACTGTTTCCTATAACATGCAAGGACTATCGTTTTAAACTTTATTGAAATTGTAATCACTGATTGGTTAGTTGTCTCTCCGGCACTGCTGGTGGCATTTCCCTTGATGAGGAAGGGGCCAAGTGCAATGCAGGAGAGGGGTGTTTCTTCCTATGCTTTGAGTTATTGAGTAATTGTCATTGAGTTTTCATTCTGATTTATACTTGTTTAATTGTAACACATTATTGAGAATGTTTAGGTTACTTGTTATTCAAAGTATTTATATTAGTGAAGTATTTGAGGAGAAATGTGCTAATTGAGTCTGTGCCCAGTGGTAGGATCCACTCCTATTTAAAGGAGGCGGCAGTGACAGGCTAGTTAGTTAGAAGTGGGCAATGACACAGGTAACATCCCTGAGGGAGAGCTACAGGGCCTTGTATAAGCAAGGTACAGCCTGAAGAGAGCTCTTAGCCAGTTGGGTTTTGTTCAGTAGTGTGTGCTCAAGTGTTTATTTCATTCTTCAGTACTAATATTATTGTTGTTTTCCTGTTTTCATACTGTGGAATCTGTACTGGACTTTGGTGGAGGAGTTTTGGGGGAAAATAAAGACCCTTAAACTGCATTTCTGACTGTTCTTGGAGCCTTGGCCGTTCGGGCAACTTCACATGGTAAAGTAATAGGGGGAAATGGGTTAATAGAAATAAGTGCTAAATGTAGGGGAAAAGGGAAATCTTAAACTCAATAAATGATCTAACCTTTTGCTGAATCTGGAAGAGCTCAGGCTGACAGGTGTGGACCAAACCGACCGAGGGTCTGGAGGTGCATGCATGGGTGTCTTCCATCATGCCATCTGGGACAGGTCCATGGCAGTGATGCTGCATTGCTGTTGATGATTCCATGTGAGGTGGTAGGAAACACGGCGCACATACTGACGGTACTATTGGTCTCAGTCCCAGACTCCAAGTGGCTTAGGGCTGACTTCTCACAGGGATACTGTTGGATGAATTGTTGTCCAGTTGTCCTTCTGGTGATCTGGTGATGTGTTGCAGGCTGGTCAAGAGGATGCTGCACACCTGGAGCACAATAGATACACATCTGTGTTATGAGACAGATTCTACAAAATGTTTTCCAAATCCTCTTCCTCCAGTTTTCTGAAAAACGTATCGGTGGTGCTTTTCACAATTTAAAAATCACACCCATGTGAACTGAGTGGTGCAACTCCATACCCCCCCCCCCCCCCTCTCTCTCTCTCTCTCTGTCTCTCATTAGCAGGCAGCAGTGCAGCACTATCTCTCTCTGTTTCTGGCACAACAGCGCCACTTTTGGTAGTCATTGGTACTCGTGCTCATAGTGACATAGGTGAACACATAGGTGAACACATAGGTGAGTGAACGTTCGTTGGAGTGGTTGCACCACTCAAAAAGCAGATCTACAAGCTCATGGCACGGCACAGTGCTATGAGCTTTTATATCTGCTATTTTTCAACAGCTAAAGTATATATAGTAGCTATTGAAGCGCCAGCTAACCTTTATGGAGAATACAACTCGGGTCCGGTCTCCGACTGACTAATTGAAATGTTGGTATTCAGGTGACAGCTAGGGCCCTGTGCACCTGAAAGCAAGATGCTTTTTGTTTAACCAAAATCCCCATGGGGACATGCAGGGAAGGATTAATGCATGTGCACATGTGTGTGCACTGTGCACATGCATTAATCCGTCCCATGGGGTTTTGGTTAAACAAAAAGGGCAAAATGTCTTAACTGAGACAATGAATGACAGCAGGTAGAAAGAACCTCTGAACTACACAGTCCTTTTTGCCTTGTGTGTGTTGGAAATAAAGGTCCTCAAGGTGAAGAGACCGTCTTGAGTGATGATAACACAACTGTGGGGTTGCATAATTATGTCCAAAGACCACATGAAACCAGCAGCATTGCTATGTCAACCCTGGTGGCTCCTGTGAGGGTGCTAATTAACTTACAGTAGCCAACATTTTAAAGTGTTAGGGAAGTTTGTCCCTTGGGCGCTCTGACTGTCTGACTGCTGGTTTGTGTATTGCAAGCAGCAGGGAAAGAGAGAGAGGGAGGTTATTTAACCAGTAAAAAGACAATGAGATAAAGTCTCTTTTTCAAGTGTGAACTGGCCAAGAGGCAGAAATAAAATTACACTACAATGCTACATTGTACACGTCAAGTTATAGAACAGCAAATACAGTTTTTCACGATTGTTAACACATAAAAATCAAAAACTTGGCACAATTTGCACAACCTTCACTTCATGTAGCTAATCGCTCGACACAATTTGCACTACATCACACTCCATTTTCTGCATTAGACTGACTTTCCTTCTTTACACTATCAATTACACATTACCTTGTTGTCCAAACACTACACACAATGTTCAGTTGTTGCACACACTTCTCACATGAAATCTCAAAGCATCAATCTACAACACACCTTGCTGTCCAAACACTAGAACCTTGAGCTAGAACCATCGTTAAGACGGTAGACCTCAATATTATTATGGCCAATACCTGTGTGAAAAGTGGGAGCGATTGGTACAGGTGGTGAGGAGATACGTCAGTGTTTCTGACAGACAGACACACATTCAGACAGACAGACATTGACTGAATTATAGTATGATGATGATTGTAGGAAATAAGAAGAAGACACCCATCAGAGGCTCTCCCAGAATGTGTGTGTGTGTGTGTGTGTGTGTGTGTGAATGGCTGATGTAGGGTACTAGACAGGTGCCCATTTAGCCAGGTAAACCATCCTGGTCGCATGAATTAAAATTATCATGCGTCTTCTGCAGACCGTTACGCATTTGGGCCATGCTTTACCTGGCGGTTCTTGATAACGCCTATATCCTCCTTATTGTAAGATGGTCAATGTATGCCGAGGCGTCAAACATGTTGCAACGGGAGGCTACACCCATCGCTCAGGGATAGGTTTACCGATATCATGTGTGCATCGAATCGCTCAGTGTTCAGTCACATCCAGCCATATAAGACATCTGGCTCTGGCTAGTACAACTAGTTTGACTCAGGCCAAGTGTGACTGCTTAAATCAACCATCGCCCACCCTAGATGCTAAAAGGAAGACAAATTATTGTTTCTGCAAGGCATGCCCCCAACCCCTACCATTTCTTTGACGAAATTCCAGAGCTGAGGGAGATTAACAGCAGGATAGTTTTCTGCTAACAGCTTGATCGGTTGATCTGCAGTGAACGGCCTAGAGGTCTGATTCCAAACAGCCGGCCAAGGATCTCACGCTGATAACGGCACTGTGTAATCCTGACTATTGATTTAACTGAGAGTGTAGGCCTACTGTACAAATATAACCAAACATTGGTTACATTTGTTCACTCTCAGAGTTACAAAATGGATAAATGAACACTGAGAATTGGTTTGTACGAACATAGCCTAGGTCCTAGCACTATGCAGAGTGCAGAACAGACAGATTCACTGACTTAGGGGGGGCTATCCTTGGTCCGCTCCTTTTCCCTTTACACAGATCTCTTAGGTGAAGCTCACAATACATCATGTTGCAATGCGTTGTGAGCTTGTACAGTAGGGGCTCCATCTTGCGGCAGGGGCCCTTTTTCCTTAATTTGGGGATTTAGTATTGTGAGAGGTGTGGCCCCGTAAAATTTGTTATCTTGTGCCACAGCCTAAGTCCCTAAAACACCTCCATTTCCCCTTACATTATGCATAGGTGTGGTTTGGGCGTTACAATGATTAAACCAATCACTGTGCCACCTGCCATTGCCTTTAAGAGATCCATTATCCATTTAACATTATGCCCAGTGATTTACACTATGGCCCATGGCCATGGAAGAGCGACACACGTTGCTGCCTTGAAATACAGGTATAGCCTATTTATATTTGATACAGAGGCCGGGTTGTTTTGTGTCCAGTAGCTCCAACACAGCCTCACTCATGTAAATCTAATAACTTATTTGACTAGACAATTAAACACAATAAGCACAAGGAATTGACACTGCTGATTATAGTAAAATTCAAATCACAGAGATTTGTGGAGAATTAAGACAGAATGAGACCTCTGAGCTGTGAATGTTGTGCAACATGACTCAAGCCGAGGCAGCTCCCACTCAGGTCTCACTGTCTCAGAGTCAGGAGCGCATTCTTTTATCAAACAGAATTCGCATTATGGCTGGTTTGAAGAGGCACTTTCCATTGTCCTAAACCTGTGTGCATAAGATAGCAAATATAGGGAAAGCGCATCAACACACCTACACCCACAAATACAGGAGTCGGCCAAATGAATAGTGGGTTGTGTGGCCGCAAGATAACGTTTAGTCGTTTACGCATAGTGGAAGCTCCTAAATGTGTAATTCACGGAAAATGTTTATTACTTGAGGATAAAGCATGGCATAAGACGGAGCCCTAGATCTATTTTCACTGAATGATCACCCCAGAATGGGGATACAAGGGTTGATGACGTTAAAACATTCTCAAGTCACAAGATAGAAATAAGGGAAAATAATGAGGGGAAAAAAGGAAGCAGAAAAATGAAAGCGATGATGCATCTAAATGGTAAATGGTAAATGGTGCATTTATATAGCGCCTTTATCCAAGGCGCTTTACATTACATTCACCCATTCACACACACATTCATACACCGATTGCGGCGGAAGCCATGCAAGGTACCAACCAGCACATCGGGAGCAATTTGGGGTTCAGTGTCTTGCCCAAGGACACTTCGACATGTAGACAGGAGGAGCCGGGATTCGAACCGCCGACCCATGGATCATTGGACTACCTGCTCTACCTCTTGAGCCACAGTCGCCCTAAAGGTCTAAAGGTCATTGCCAAGAGTTTGAACGATTAAAAATGATTGTGAACTATTTTTGCACAACATCTAAAATAGGGCTTAAGGGGTTAATCAGACAAATCGGTTTAGTTGATTATAACATCTGCTCTATTTTTAATGCATTTTTTTAATTACTTATTTGTCTAATCGAAAAAGTAACAAGTAGAATAATCGCTATGAAGATGATAGTTGCAGCCGTGGAGAAACTTCAGCTACTAAAGCCCAAACCACACCAAAGGGTCAGGTTGGGACAGAACCGTGTTTAAGGTATAACACACTAATGCAACTCATTGAGTTGCATTGGTGTGGTCCTTAAAAACCGTTTTGTTCCAACCCGACCCTTTGGTGTGGTTTGGGCTTAGACATGTCCAGGAGGAGAATCCACAATGCCTGCCGCCTGCGGCTTTTCCGAGGATTTGGTGGTTACAGAAAGAGCTCTGCCGGTATATCTCTGTTTCACTCTGATAATCTTAAAGATCTTGACAATGCTGTTCAGGCTGTTTCTATCTTTTATTGTGAGGCTGCGAAACCAGCAACTAAAAGACTGACTCAATAAAAGATTGATAAAAACAACCCAGGATGACAGGCCTGACTGATAAATATACTATATTATTTATTTATTTTTCCTGTAGAAGGAGAATTCTCAGTTTCACATCAGTGTTAACTCTTTTCCCTGTCGACGTTAAAACATCTATCTATATCCTGCTGTTGCCAGAATTCAGAGAAAATTATAGAATATTATGCAGTCCCCACGATGCGCGTGGCTGTCCAGTTTGCAATGCATAATCCAGTGCAAAGTTAGAATGCTCAGACTGCAACCTGTTCCTGTAGCTCACTAATCACTGAATGTAATGGAATGTACATTTTCTCCGCTCTTGTTCACCAGATTTTTTTTGTTTTGCAGTCTGTGATCCACGTATGGCCCAGACTCATGGAAACAAATGGTGACTCACAGGTTAGCGAACAGTAAACAGTTTGGCAAAAAAAAAAGAAGAAAAAGGAATTGCGCCATTGTGTCAAGTTGCGTCCTTGGCTGGGAATGAGCGTTGAATTTAAGGTAACCACTTCACTTGAACCCTACTGTATATGCTTAGGTAACCTTCCCCAGGGGCCTATAAATGTGACTCTTTTTGATACAGAGACAGTCATGGCGGCAAGACTAACTGTTCAGGAGGAGAAAGTGTTTTTTTTTCTTTTTCTTTTAATCCAAAATGAGTTAATAGCACAGCTAGGCACAGACTCTTCACATACAACTAGAGCATGTCTGAAATAAATGTCAGAGCTGTAAATATGTAATAAATGCATGTAATGATAGAGACCACAGAAGTGAACCTTTCAAGCCTGTTTTCTCAACTCGCCGTTTTCCGCAAGACGTTACTCTATAAGCCATATCTCTAACTGAACAACCAATATGTCAATTTGAAGCAATGATTCCCCGCTTTCATATGACATGAAAAAACAAAAATGAATAATAATCCAATGACTGTCTCCCATTCACGGTGGGTCACAAATGGTCCTCTACTGGGACTGACCAGCGGACCACATAGCCATGCTCATGTCACTCTACATCACACTTATGTCACAAAGGCCTCATTTACACTGGCAGACAAACCACATCAGGATAGAAATCTGATTGGTTTAAATGGTCACATGACTCATTTAAACAAATCAGATTCCAATCTGGATGTGGCTCAGATCTGATTCAGGCTGGATTTGGCTGGCAGTGTAAATGGGACCTATGACTCAGCCATAACCATATAAGGAGTAACAGTTCCCAATGTCACTCACTCATCCCATGGCCTAGGGGGCCGTAGGAGTGTCATGGTGGATGCTTGGGCAGTCAGGGATCTGCAGAGCTCTCGATCTTCTGCTGTGCGTTGCAGGGTTTGGAAGCTGCAGCCAGTCCATTCCTTGATGTTGTCCATCCAGGACTTTCTCTGCCTGCCTCTTCTCCGCTTCCCAATGTAGCTATGCCCAAATATGGAGTGTGATGTTTCCACATCTTAGAATAAATGTGAGGAATCTCTGTACGCATGTACGTCTGTAATCCACGTATCTCGAGAACCGCTCGACAGACCGATTTCAAGTTCGCCGCACACATCGACAGACGGGCATAACAGGGTGAGGGCATGCATTCCCTATTCTGCATCATTCCCAACTTCATCGTTCCAGAGTAGGCCAGTGCCCAACAGGCACCTGTCTAGTACAAGTACAAGCAGCGAAATGCTAGGGTAGGGTCTTGTCTTGTCTTAGACAGACTACATTGCTTATCTTTTTGCACCAGTGTAAATGTGAAAATGTACAGATGCAATATGTAGTTGCAGTGTCATTTTGTTTCAAAACCTTCAATGAATGAATACTAATTCAGTTTAGAGAGACAGTTTTAGAAATCAGGTGGTAGGAAATACCTGTATACTGTAATATACTGCATATACTGTAACACGCACAGTCATTATGCACATACTGCACACACATAACACACAACCAGAGGCCCCAGACCCCCAGTGCAGCATAACCTTTTGGTAGTTACAGAACATACATTTATGGAAATAAATGCAGCGTTTGATCAAATAGGGAAACGGCAGCGTTGCACTATTACAATAACATTGCTGCAGAGAAATAATGACATCCCCCGGTGAACGTTCATTAGCCAGAGTGAATGAGGCGAGAGAGGGAGAATAAATCAGATAAAGAGAAATACTATAGAGAGCTGAGGCAGAGAGAGAACCAGTTAACAAGTCAGATCACACCTTTACTCACTGGAGCAAGGAGAAAGAAAGGTAAAAACAGAGTGGTACCATCTTATGTTCGTGCGACTGTACCTTTGTGTCAAAATAAGAGCAGAGAGAAAGATCATGCCATAAGAAGAGATGACAACACCTCTCCATCATCATCTTCTTCTTCAATAGGGCAGTGTAGAGAGACAGGAAACCCAGGGAAGATAACACAGTTTACCTGGGCATACTACCTGAACTGGAGATGTTGCAACATAGTTTTGACACTGGTCAGCTGCAGATGCACACCGGCATCTATTCATCTGCATAATGTATACGGTTAATCACCCTCAAACCACCCTCGTTTCTGGTCTTCAGTCTGAAAAATAGCTTGTGTAATTGCTACAAAGACCACTGTATATCAAACCAGGGATGGATCACCATTAAATACACCCCCCCCCCCCAGTCAAATTACGTCCATTGGCAGTCCCATTTTTCACATGCCCAGACTGAAAAATAGTAGCCATCGGCAAAAAAGAGTGATAGTAGCATTGACTGTTTCATTCAGTGGAATTAAAGGGAGGCCAAGTCAGTTTTATACCAGTTTAAAATTTGCACAATTATCCTCTCAGTCATGGGTCATTGAAGTGAATTACAACCAATAAGATTGTTGTGATACAATGCAATACAATAGTGATACAATGATATAATACATATGTACATTATGTGATACAATGCATAATACATAATCGGCCAGTTTGAAAGAGTCGCAAGTGTTTCGGCAGGAGACTCCCGACGAGAAGCTCCCATCGCTTGCCGTCCATATCGCCTTATCGACGCGTCGGAACCCGTTGATGAAGAACCCGTTGATGTCCGGTCGGTTGCCGATGTCGGGAGCGACCGACCCTATCCATGTTGTAGTGACGAGGGGAGTAAATTACTTTACTCCACTGTAGAGTGGACTTCTAGTCTGCTCGTCATGTTTCTGGGCTGACATATCAACTCTCAATTAATATATATATATATATAATACCAATCAATCAACTCCAGTCTCCAAATCAACTCCAAAGCAAGACTAGCGAAAATTATGCTATCTTTGTTTGTTTTGGTGTGAGTGTGTTTCTGTGAGTGAAACAAGCGACCAGGGGCGGCGGTGGCTCAGGGGTAGAGTTTCCAGATGGTAACCACAAGGTCGCCAGTTCGAACCTGGGCTCCCCCAGAGTTAGTGTCAAAGGGCCCGATTAAGCAAGTGGAATCTAATTACATATCATTTTACAGTTTTTAAGACGTGGGGGCGTGTGCAATGTCATATTACAATTATGGGCCAGGTAAGAAGCGCTTTCGACACCCCGCAAAACGGCCTTGAATTAGTCATGGGAGTGTTTCAGGGAGTTTTGAGGCTTACCCAATGAACATGTCCGTACTATTCTCTTTACGACACCAGCTGATGTCCTCATGGAATGCGCCCTTTTCGGCAAGTGGTATTACATTTCTGCAGACTGGCACCATAGACATGACATGACTTTGTCACATTTGGGTTAATTATTCATATTGCACTGCATTCTGTCACCTTTATGCCTCAAAAGAACAGATCCACAAGCTGTCACAGCCATGATGTGCATAGCTTGTAGGCCTATGTCTCTATTTTGTTAAGTAACTTGCAGTTTTCATTGGAAAGTCATTACAGCGGCGCAGCCATATGCTAAGGGAGGGAGATATACGCACATCATCACTTAAATTTGTTTCTGTTCTAAGCATGAAAAACAGCTGTAAAAATCTTTATTCTAGTTCATTTGATTCATAAATGAATAACTAAGCCTTTGAAATGGCACCTACCTATACCTTTCAGATCGGAATGGAACTGCGAGTAGATACGCAGCATTGGCTGGCAAATTGGCAATCCATGCGTAATGTTCCCAGAATCGTCTAACCCCCGAACATACAAGTTCGTTTGATATTGTTTAATTCGATAAAAATAGAACCATGTACCATACAGCGAATGAAAGCAAGATTCCTAAGGAATATGGGGATTTTTACATTTTAAAAAACGGTTGAGAAATGAGAGAACCATGAGTGTTTATAATCAAATATTATAAGAATAATATGAAAGACAAACGGGCTGTGAAGAGCTCAGCTCACCATCCCGACAAGGAGGAAATATAGCCTATAGTGCATGCACGTATATGCACTGACTGTTGCACACACGCTCTTTATTTGTTTCTATTGAAAAACACCAGTAAAATAACGTTTATTTTATTTTATTTCATTCGAGTCACGACGAAGGAATGAGTTGAAATGCCATACGTGCGCCATGCGTATTGCTGCGGCCCCAATGTTATGGTCTTCGCTCGTAGCATTTTATTGAAGAAGAATTGAGTCGGGTGTGATACAGCGTATGAAAGCTAACTTCCCAGTGATTATGGAGATGTTGTTTTTTTTTAAAGGTTGAGAAATGAGCGATATATGACCCTTTACAATCTCAACGTTTGAACGTTTGAGCCAGAAAGCTCGTCTCCTGCTGTTGCCATGTCTCATAGAAACAAGTAAATAGGTCTATAAACATACTCCCTAAAGAATCGCATATAACAGGGGTCTGCAACCTATTTTAAATGAAGTGCCATGTTTTTATTTTCTAGATAGTGAGTCTGCCATATCTAGATTCATTTTAATGACACCACATTAAATTTCCAGCATATTTTGATTGTCCACAAATAAATAAGTTCTTCCTTCTTTTTACATATTTTCTTGCACATTGTTATAATGATCATTATAAATATATATCCCCCTGCAGTCAGAGTTCATAGTTTTAATGAATGAATGTGATGCATTGTGAGCTGGTAGATCTGCTAATTTCAAAAGTAATCTTTGAAAAAAGTGACAATTGTGGAATATTTTTGAAAAATGTTATTGAAACATTTAAAAACACAAATCTGTCATGGGGGTCACTGGCTTAGTTGGGCAAATGCATTCATCTGGGGGTCCTTGACATGGGAATGTCGCTGTGTGAGGATCACTGGTTTAAACAACATTAGGAGAAAAGCCCAAATAAGCACTTTAGAAACAAGAAAAGCAACCACAACTACCAATATTTACAAGCAACTTTACAGAAAAAGAAGCCGCTTATAATAAACAGCAAACAGACATGGCAACACTCCAGAGCCGCTCAAGTGTAAAATCAAACAGTGCTTTTTGCTTTTAAGACGTGGTCAGACCCAGGTCGAATCGGTATGCGCTGAGTGTTTTTAGGTCAAGGGGCTTAATAGCAAATAGCGCAAAGCGAAAATAATTAACATATGGACACTCCCCCAATGCTAAATTATGCAGGAACGTGGTATTCCATATGAGTGAGCGCTCACCACGGCTTCCATAATACGAAAAGGCGCAGAGCGAGGCCAAAATCTGTATTACCGCATGGGTTTTTCCACTTGCTTAATCGGGACCTGTCAAAGTGTCCTTGAGCAAGACACTGAACCCCTAATTGCTCCTGATGTGCTGGTTGGTACCTTGCATGGTTTCCGCCGCCATCAGTGTATGAATGTGTGTGTGAATGGGTGAATGTAATGCACAATCTATGTAAAGTGCCTTGGATAAAGGCGCTATATAAATGCACCATTTACCATTTAGGTCTATGAAAACAAATCCAAAAGAAGCAACCAGTTTCACTACTTGAGCCCTATTACATTAGCTATTTTTTATAATAAATCATGAAAGCAAGCCCAAATAAGCAACTACACTTCAGAAATAAGCCCAAACTATAAAGCAACGGGCAACTATGAATATTAAGCTATGTTACAGGACAACTAGCCCAAAGTCGCTTATAATAAGCAGACCTGGCAACACTGCAAACCAGCGCTTTCTGCAATTTGCATGGTGGAAAATAATCTTTCGTCGGCAGACTGTCTTTGTGCAGATATAAATTGCTAGTCTGTTGCAATATGAGTTTTAAGTAGTCTTTGACTAGTCTGGACAAGTGTCCTCGGTCTGGAGTCACCTCTACCCCCTTTTTGAAACTAGCTCCTTGCCACTCGCCCTACACACTTCCACTTGGTTTGAGCATAGATATATAAAGCATAGAGACGGCACTGGATGGGATGGGAATCCCAGTGCCATCTCTATTATTTATATATCTATGCTCAAACCAAGTGGAAGTGTGTAGGGCGAGTGGCAAGGAGCTAGTTTCAAAAAGGGCCCTACAGTATAGTCCTACTGTTCATTAGGCAAGTTATTTTACACTAGGTTTTCAGTACAGCACAGGCCAAGGCAAACTTCCTTCCTGGACTACATCCAGGCCCTCCCCTCTCCACAAGGTGGGGTGAGTGCAGCAAAGCATTATGGTAATTGTAGTAATCCAGCAGTGAGACCGGTGTCCATGACATCACAGACACTTTGAAATACTAAAAAATCTAAGAACACATATTAGCCACATAAAAACCCCAGGAAAGTGTTTCTTGTCTCCCAAACATCATTAAAATAAGATCTGGTTGCAAAAAGGGTGAAGTGGCCCTTTAAGGGGACCAAATCCCCAGTCTGCCTCAAGGGGCCAGTGAGGCTATTCAACGTTGAAGCTCTGGGCCCTAGTGATAGGAGGAGGGACTACAGGCGGACCCGTGTATTCATGACCGGGAAACCCCGTGCAGCTGGGCTTTAACATGTAGGACCATCACTCCCTACGTCACCCTGGACCTCAAATTTGAGGTCCGGAGGATGTACTTCCGGCAGTCTTCCGGGTGCTTCAAAACGCCACTGAGCAACTTCCACTGACATGAATAGCTGGGGGGGCGGAGCTTCGCGCCAGATCAGTCTCTATCCTTTTATATACTCTATGGTCTGCCTGAGGCAATCTGAGTCAAGTAACGACGATCAGAACACACAGGCAGGAAGTGAACGTGCAGGTACCAAAGGTCTTTACTGCAGGTAACACGGTACGGTACGGTACAGGTGCATGGCCTGGCAGGGAGAACTGGCAAACAAGTAGAGATAACTGACAAGAAAATGCTTTGAGAACAGTAATGGCTATTAGACGCTAGAGGGCACTCACGCTCCTGGAAAGTAATGCCTGAAGCCTTGACCAAGCGGCCTGGCCAATGCTCGTCTTTGACCACAGTCCAAGAATGGCTTTGCTCCTTGGAGTGTTCACTGTTTGTACAGTCAGACTTTGCCACAGTGGCGATCTCAAACAGTCCTGTATTCTTGTTTCCCCACTAAGCTGTCCTGTGTTGAATTCCTGGCTGCAAATCCTCCAGAGAAGCTGATTAATCCCATCTCCTCCAATCAGTCTCTCCTATCTGACATCAGCCATATCATTCAGGTAGCCCATAACCCACGTCATGACCCTAGGGTCTGATCAACTAACTAAGCACCAAGAGGGAATTTCCTAATTTGATATAGGCTAATTAAAATTACATCTCCCCTTGATCAAACTGGGACGTTCGTTTTGGACCGTAACATTAGACAGCACTTAGCCCCTGCCATCTGCTCATTGACTATACTGGGCAGCCAAACATTCCCAGCATAGATACAGGATAATAAGAAACACATACCAGGCCTGGGCCGTGGCTCAGTGGTCCAGGCACCTTGGCTGGTAATCCAGTCTGGCAGTGTGCCGCGGGTTCGACTCCCGATCCTGACAGCCTTTACTGCATGTCACCCCCCCAGCTCTCTCCCCATTTCCTGTCAGCCTACTGTCTGTCCTTCCATAAAAATAAATAAAGGCGAAAGCCACAAAAAATATTTAAATACCAATATTAATGTGTGCATTCTTTTTTATGTAACTATTCATTCTATGTCAATCTTTGTAGCAGACTGTTCAGCTTAAAAGCGATATAAAGGCAGTCCATTTACCATTTCCTATTCTCAACTTAACCTGTTGTTATAATTCCTATAAGCGTAACATGCCAGCATAAAGAATAGGACCATTTAAGGGCAGCTCCTCTATGCATGTGGTCAACTAGTTGGCCACTAACGGTAACGGTAACGGTAAATGATTAAATGCTCGCTGTGTCATTAACATTTAACCATTCATTGCAACAAATCAGTTAAATTAGTTGTGATGGTTCCGTTCTTAGCATGCTAAGGGGAGTATAATGCAAACATCCATGAGTATACAAGAGCGGGCTCAAAGCAAGACATTTGGCCTCATTTGCTAACATGGGCGTAAATGTAGTGTATATTAGATACGTCAATTCTGAAGTGCGATTCATGAAAGAGGGTGCAGAGCTGTGATTTGTGCGGATCACAGGTGTATCTCATTTTTGTTTGCAAGTCAACAAGCACACTCCCGTGTAGATGCCCCATTTAACGCCATAAAAGGCAAAAGAAAATGCCCAACGTGGGGAAGAAAACAACAGATCTGCAAGATCTTAGGTGTCGTTTTGCACCACATTGACAACTGAATATGTTGATACGTGACATACTAGCGTCATGTCCAGGGGGTTATTCCAAAACAACAATACAACAGTACACTACAGAAACAGGAGATAGGCTCCTGCCCTATGGGTCTCATGGCTCCGCAAGGCTTACTTACCGGTACTTATCTTTATCCAGAGCGAGTTAGGTAAACAAGGTAACACGTAAATCAAATGCATAAGTGTATGCCTGAGTAATATAGGATCATAGGTAAACCAGGAACCTAGCATCAGTCTAAATAGTATAATAAAAATCACACCCATGTGAAGTGAGGGTCGATCTTATCATCGTACATCATCATACATACATCTCATTCCGGCCAATCAGAATTTGCGTCCTCACCATCGTCTTCAATGTTTGTGTTACGCAATGTTTGTGCTGGACATAGGAGGGGCGATCTCCCCTAAATAAAATATATATATATATGTAACCCTATGTCTCAGGCGACCAGCCCCAGCTAGGTCTCTGCGTTGTGTTTATGTTGTTTGGTGGAATATACCAGGGCAGGAAAGAGACGGGTAACAAGACGTCCAATGGTGGTTGAGTTGAGCAAACCTTCATTTATTGTAGCTCTTTTGGAACACAAAAGGAAACTCACTCAGTTTCAAACGCACTTGACTTATCTCAATCTAATGAACACAATATACTGTAGGCCTATTCAATAAACCTCAGCTGCATGGTTAGCCAGCCACATGCAACCCTACACTACTTCTTCTTCTTCTTCTTGTGGGGTTTATTGGGGGTTGGCAAACATAACTGTGCATTACCGCCACCTACTGGTGTCTTTATTCATCCTACCTATTGGATTCCTGAGTTACCTTACCACAACAAACCTATATTCTATCAATCAGATTGGTTATTCTCAAATATTCAAAAAGGTGCCTATAGCACCTGTCTCCTGACACTTTCCTTAGTATATTTACTAAGTCGTACCTTTCTTTCATTTCTGCTAAATTCAACCCTACACTACTGTCATCCTGTGCAGCATTTATGTGGATTAGCTCACACAGTTAGCCATTAGCATAGGAATTTGCAACAGTAAATACAGAACAAATAGTGCAGAAACAGTAGATTCCTTTACACAACACATGACACAAGCTATGTAATGTTCTATAGTAAATTCAGACTTTGATAAGACTATTTTAAATTGTTTTCATTTGCACAGTGCAGAATTATCCCTCCTTACCTTTTGGAACACAAAAGGAAACTCAGCCTATGGTGGCTGCAGAGGGACAAAAGGCAAAACACAGCAGCATACCTAATACAGTAAAACTACGCCATCTACTGGCAAACATACATCACTCCCATATATATATATATATATCTATTATACATCACTGACACGCTGCAACACGCTGCAACACACACTGCAACAACACACTAACACGACACAGCCTTACCCTCCGCGTCGATCCACGGCTATCTCCTCATGTCGCGCCGCACGGCCACACTCAACAACACCCGCCTAAAAACTGTCATTGCACTGCCACTAGAGCCGCCTCCCGTCCACACTCACAAACAACATCAATATCAATAATAAACACAAACACGCCACAAGCACCGACACCCCCGCCTAATTTGTTGCCAGGTCTATGAAAACAACCCCAGAAAAAATGCCATTCAACACGCTACTTACAACTCGCTTACAATTCGCGCACCTGGCAACACTGCATCCTGTTTTCCCATTGGCTACGGTTGCTACAACACGCATTTGCACTGCATCTTGGGAGCAACACAGCTTAATGTAGGGGTCACCGATTGCTGTGCTACATCCCCCTCATGTTCTCACCACCCCGTTCGGCTACACCACACACACTAACCTACACAATTCTCCACATGCAACACAGGGCCCTTATTGGCTAGCCCCCTCACATGGCGATCCCCACGCAGCCAAACACACGCCAGCCAGCCACACACACACACCCACACACACACAACGGCCACGTTCGGATTTATCGCACTGAGCGCACTGTGCAAATGCAATGCAAACTAATAGGCGAGTGTGCTTCGGTGCGGTATTTCCCAACTCGCCCATCTCATCGACACAACGCGCGCAGTCGGATGCCAAGGCCTTCCGCGCATTATTCCTTTCCCAGTCTCACCACACCACGGACTCATTGTAACCTCGCATCAGTGTCACTGCAGACACGTAATCACACTGTGGAGGATTTGTGACTGAGTGACTGTGTGTGTGTGTGTGTGTGTGTGTGTGTGTGTGTGTGTGTGTGTGGTTTGATTTCAGCATGTTTTACACTGCACAGTTGCGCAGTGCACACCATGGGACAAATCGGCTTTTCACCCCCTGCCACTGTGCCCACAAACGCATGTACAAGAGGAAAACAATCTAAACATTATATACTAACGTCAGCATCGGGCAGATTAACACACACAAGCGTTATTAGTTGAGTTTTCCTATTGAAGTGCCTCTGAATTGTAACTGTGCGTTTATGTCAGTCAGCGATGCGATCCGTTGTTATTCTGCCACGCACGGACTGGAGAGAGGCGACGTGTTTCTCTCCCTTCGGCTCATGTAGCCCTCATTGTAACTACAAATATTGTTCCCCAAGAAACAATGTGGGGTCACTGCAATCCAAAACATTGTAGGCCTACTATAATGCAGTCAAGGTCCCCACAAAAATATACTACAGTATGTTCTGCTCCATTCTCAACATCTTTTGGTTTCCAAAAACACTAACTTATTGTAAGTAAACCAAAACAGTAAAAAGCAGTTTCATGTGTGCTTATTTTAATTTAATTTAATTTGCTTTGATGTGAAAATAAAATACAACACATAATAATAATACCCATCCGTTAATACATGTGAAGGGCACAATACTGGGTTTAAAAACACAGCTGAAACATGAAGTGGAGTCTGTCAAATCTCGCAAATTTCCTTCTTCCCATTGCGCTGCAACGGAACTAGGATGAGCCGCCCGAAGGGCGGCGAAATTCTAGTATATATATATATATACTGTATATATAACAAATGAACCTGGCATCTGTCTGAATAAAATTATATTTAAATTACATATTAACCTTTGCATAAGACTGAACTGGTACAAGGCTAGGTCAAGTGCTATACAATTCAATTATTCCAGCACGTTCAACTTGCATGCATGCATCCATCTGTGAATGTATGTGTATGTGTATATGCGTGTGTGCGTGTGTGTGTGTGTGTGTGTGTGTGTGTGTGTGTGTGTGTGTGTGTGTGTGTGTGTGTGTGTGTGCGACGTGTGTGTGTGTGTGTGTGTGTGTGTGTATGTGTGTGTGTGTGTGTGTGTGTGTGTGTGTGTGTGTGTGTGTGTGTGTGTGTGTGTGTGTGTGTGTGTGTGTGTGTGTGTGTGTGTAAGATAGAGTATAAGATAGAAGCAGGCTGGACAGCACATATGGCAAGCAGGCAGACGGCCGTATGGATACTTAGTCAAAAACAATGAAACAGGCTCCAAGCCAGCAGCAACCAAGCAGGCAGGAGGCTGCTGCATGGCTGAGACCACATATCACACCAATACAAGAAACCACACTCTTAATGCACACCCACACTCACCATTATTACTGTAGAACCCACTTTCAAAAGCACTCACACTCAATACACACCTGCACTCACCGGCAGTCTATCAAGCAGTGGTGGAAAAAGAACTCACATTTTGTACTTAAGTAAAAGTATCAATACCGCAATATATAAATACTCCCGGAATTCAAGGGCTATGCACAAGTTCACGGGTTTGATCCCGGGTGCTGCCGACTCAGCGTATGAATAGCATGGTTTAGGTGCAGCAATCGTGGGGCTATTATTAAGTACTGGGAGCTGATGGTAGGTGTGGCGCTCCACCTCAGCATCCATCTCCCAGGGGTCTAGCACAATGTAACGGGGACAGACTCCCGCATGTTAGCGGCTGATACCGACAATAAGACACTCCCGACCTACTTATTTACTTTAAAATCCATGTGTAGACAATGTAAGTATTGCCATAAACTGATGACACCAAATAATCTGATTTCTTGTTTACTGTGGGGGTACCTGTTATCCTGAGCTCATTGGTGACAGTGATGGTGTCTCAGGTGACATTCACACTAGAAAGCTTTACTGCGATTAAAACGAATCCTGCTGCGCATTGTCCGAATGTTCGCTTCGTTTGGCAGGTGTGAAGGCTCATTCGAATAATGCGCAGCAAAGAACCGCATTCTACTCCGCCCAAAAACGGGGATTTCGCTTCCAACCGCACTTGATTTCGATTCGGTGCAGGTGGGAATGCAATCCGTAGCAAATAAAGGAAAAGAAGCAAACTATCATGTGGCGGATAAGGAGCTAAACACAGTTGGAGACGGAGAAGGGATATTCATTTTACGCAGTGCAAAGATGTCCCGTTATCATGTGACGTGGTCAAATAAGGAGACCGAATTAAGCCCTCATCGAAATATGAGGACGAGCACATTAATCTATTTAATGTGCTCGTTCTTCATCTTGTTTAAATATAAATACTTCAAAATTAAAACACATGTTTAGCTCAGCATGATCTATAAACTGTATAGCTAACATGGCATATGCACAGTAATTGTGATCGGATCATCAATGGGACTCTGGGAGTAGGCTATACTATTGTAAACTTCGGATCATTTTGCGCTCCCGTCTCCGCTGTGCCTCGTTCATGTGACCTAAAGAACAGTGGCTAGCGCGCGCGCACACACACACACACACACACACACACACACACACACACACACACACACACACACACACACACACTATTACTCGAAGTATATTTTTTAACATCGGCTTTCTGAACACATTGATAAAACTCCCTGCTACGTTTCCTTGCTGCGCCTGACACAGCCAGTGTGAAGGAAAACCGCAGCAAATTAAATAGGCAAGAATCCAAATTCTCCGCCCATTCGCATCGAGTATACCGAAGTATTAGGTGAGAATGTGACCTCAGTCTAAATTAATAGTTCTAGACTGGAAGGAAAAGGAGAGATGTTATTGTTGTTAACGCACGCACACACACACACACACACACACACACACACACACACACACACACACACACACACACACACACACACACACACACACACACACACACACACACACACACACCACTTTAACTATCGTACAGTGGTGTAACAGCTTAATGGAGCTGTCATATAAACCTTGTGTCTTGGCCTTTACCTCTGGCCTCGTCGTAAAGAGTACAGAACACAAAACAACATTGCACGGTGACCTCTGGCATCTCCTGGCTGTCTGACTGCAAGTTGTGAGCCATGACCTTTAATAAAAGTCAGAGTGGTCATAAAAAACTATCATAAAAAAATACCTTTATACCGCAGCATTACAAAAACTGTAAGTGATAAGGGAGGAGAGAGAGAGAGAAATAAGGAGGATGGCAGAAAGATGGATAGGTGTGTGTGTGTGTGTGTGTGTGTGTGTGTGTGTGTGTGTGTGTGTGTGTGTGTGTGTGTGTGTGTGTGTGTGTGTGTGTGTGCGTGCGTGCGTGCGTGCGTGCGTGCGTGCGTGCGTGCGTGCGCGTGCGTGCGTGCGTAATATGTGTTGATTTGTAAAGAGTCCAATACTATCTGAGATCCCCATGAAACCTAATGAGTCGCATCACAATTGCAATAGGCCACTATACCTTTCTTCCAGCACACAAACAAACACACACACACACACACACACACACACACACACACACACACACACACACACACACACACACACACACACACACACACACACACACACACACACACACACACACACACACAAAAACAGTATTGAGTGTAGCTCATGTGGTTTAGACAGTTATTTCTGGTCAGGTAGCTCCTTGGGTGTTGCTGTCTGCTGATGTGTAGAACAGTAGCTAAAGGTCTGGAGCAGCGATAGTGAACTTGGATTATGTAAAATTATCTATACTTTTTTTTTTGTCTATAATCTATAATAATGCATTATGTGCAAAGAAAACAGGTATCCATCCACTGTTTTGTGTGGCGGTAACAGTGGTGGTAAAATGGCCTGAGAACACAAAATTGAGAGATTCTCGTATTCCTCTAAAATCCTTTCCACATACTACTGTATGTGTGTAAGCAAAGCTGCATTACACACAGTACATCAAACATTACCCAACATCTCAGGAGGAAATGTCACGCCCCATCTCCAATTATCATTTTGTTGCATGCCTCATCAGTACATCATCATTCGAGTACCGCCACACCCCACATCACACATTGGGAACGTTCTGAAATACGCTCTCAGAATCTGCTCAGTTTTCTGTGTGCTCTGGCGGTGATGTCATACTGCGCACTGTTGATTTACGAACAACAACAAACCTTGTCTGTGGAGGGTGTAATGTATTGTTGCTTTGCGTCTCACTGCTTCCTATACCTGCCTGGATAGTGATATCAGATAATAACAGTTTACTGGCAGTAGCACTAGCCTTGTCTAGAACACATTTAGCAATTGCCTCTTCCACCATTGTTATTTTCATCAGTGTTCAAAGTCAACACCCTGGACAACTTCTGAGTAGTTATAGGGCAGGTAGGTACATCTAGGTAGGGTGCACTCCACTGACTCCACTTACTTTTCACTTCACAATCAATAACCCACTCCACTCCTGCAGAGATCCAAATAGGCCTTTAAGTATCCTACAGTCCTGCCATAGTGATTAGTAACTCTCTGGTCCACAATCAAGGGCAACTTCACCCCACTGTACAACGCCATGAGGCTATAATCCATTACATATCCCGTAGGTAGCCTCATAATTATTATTTCAAAACAATAATATTTAGTACAAATACATTTGGGGCATTCCCTACCTCCCTCCAAAAAGTATTTTTCTGGCATGTGATTATGACAATATGTTTTAGGTGGAAGCGTATGAAAAGGCACAATGCAATAGTGGACTTCCAATTGATGTTGGTTCGGCATGCTAGTAGAATTCGAAGGGGGCTTGACATGTTAACTAGCCCTAGGTACAGTAACACTATTCTTAGAAATGTATGGTACAGTATAGTGTAACTTAGAAATTCTCAGGGATTGGCTCTAGAATTTGAGTAGATAACAGATCCCTTGACTCCAGGAAGGTAGCTAAGTGAGATTTACTGTAATTAGAATATATCTAACTTAATAAACACATTTGCAGCAGCACTGTACCAGCCACTACACCAGGCCCTCTGAGGTTGCCAAGCTAATTAGCCATAGAGCAGTTAGTCCTATTTGCGAGGTGCATTACAGTGTGAAATACACCTGACTGAATCCAGCAGAATATCCACAGAGACCTGCTGTCCAGGGTGAATCCAGCATGGGAACTTGGCAAAAATCAGCTCAACATTCATAAAAAAAACATTTATTGAAGTAGATCAATCCGTTCATGGAGCCGTGCCCTGTAGGCCAGCTGTATGCAATCAATGCTGCGCGGTGTCAAGATGCGCTTAATTTCATCTATATTGGCAAAATATATACACGGTTACCAGCTTCAACCTGTGTATCTGTTTCTCTTTCTGCGTAACTTCACACTAGCAGTGACAAAGTGACAGGCTACAAGAAGATTTTGCACAAACGTACTTTTCAATGTAAGCAAACTAACACAATTTAGAAGCAACGTTACAGAAAAACAAGTGCAATGTTGCTTATAATAAGCACACATGCCTGTAACCTGGCTATAGGGCACAGCAGTGGGCGTGGTTTTCTGGTTCCACTGAAGAATCGCCAATCATTTTTCCCATAGAGATTTACAAAAATATTTACCTATGTGGCCAGACTGTTAAGACTGAGGTTAGTGTCAGACCTACGTGGCCGGTTAAGACTGGGGTTAGAATTAGGGTTATACTGTAACTGTACACCCATATACAGTCTGTCAAACTACTTTAAAAAACTCACCTTTGAAGTGAGTGGTGCAACTCCGTGTGGGGGTTCCCGGGGGGGGGGCACAGGAACGTCGGGCCGGTTCCGGCGTGCCGCCCCACGTCCAAAACGGTTGAGAAATGACATGCAGAGTTACCATGTGGCGGTCCCTCTACTGTACCCTCTACTGTACTGGCACACCTGAAATCATCATATATACAGTTAATACGTGCATGTGTGGTTGTTTGTGTGTTAGGTTGCGCACAGGTGGTGAAAAACAACCATGCTGTTTTCGTGCTCATACCCACCCAGACGCCCACCCAGCCAGCCAGCCACCCACCCACACATAGCTCCGTAAGGGAGTGGTTGCACCACTCAAAAAAAACATCAATGACGTCCACAATCACAACACCAGAGGGAGCTCCACAAATCACGTTCAACCCATATTTGGCTCAAACAAGGGATTCAATTGGTCTCCTGCTATGCCACAAAATCTGGAAGGCCCTATACCAGTGTGAATCCACCTACTCTCCTTCAAAACTGCTCTAAAAGAGCACATACAGTTACAGGTGGCTGCATTTCAAAACTGGCCCCAGTAAAAAGTCAAAGCCTGCTGTGCGCCTCACACACACAGCAGTCACTGTGACACATACACACACACGCACACACACACACACACACACACACACAGGCCCGGTTCTTCCTACAGGCCGACGAAGCAACGGCTTCGAGCGCCATTTGGGAGGGGCGCCAAAAAAAACGAAAAAAAAAAAAAAAAAAAACATTTTTTTTACTTTTTTTTTTTTTTTCTTTTACTCTGTCCCAACTCTGTCTGCCCAGTGTCCCCCCAGTGCCCCCCCAGTGCCTCCCCAGTACCTCCCCAGTGACTCCCCAGTGCCAGTGTCCCGCCAGTGCCTCCACAGAGCCTCCCCAATGTCCCCACAGTGCCTCCCCAATGGACCCCCAGTGCCTCCACAGTGTCCCCACTGTCCCCCCAGTGCCTCCACAGTGTCTCCTCAATTTTTGGGACAGAGAAAAAAAATAAAAATATATATACTTTTTTTATTTTTTTATTTTTTGAGGGGGGGGGGGGGGGGGGGGGGGGGGGGCGCCGCGAAAAATCCTGCTTGGGGCGCCAGATTGCTCAGGACCGGCCCTGCCTACATGTGCGTACATATTTTTGCTCTGGATGGGTGGCGGGTGCGTTCCTGTGGGTCAGTAGTAGTACAGTGACAGTACATAGAGGGTAGGCTACAGTAGAGGGACCCCCACACGGTAACTCCCTCATTTCTCAACCGTTTCGGACGCGGGGCGGCTCGCTGGAATCGGGCCGGCACCCTGGGTGCCTTCCTGTGGGTCTGGAACTCCCCCCCACCCCACACACACACCACTCACTTCACACCACACGGGTGTGATTTATTTTCCTTAGACAATTTGATGCAGACATAGGCCTGTACTTCTGTATCTGAATGGGACAATCTCATTTCTTTACTTTTGCTTTTTAATTGTCACAATAATTATTATTATTACAAGAAATAATAATAATACATTATTATTATTATTATTATTATATAAGACGGAGGCAACAATTGTGCAAATAGCCAATCTACAAGTTCACAACGACCTTGTGCATCTGCTATTCACAACATTTATCTGTGGATAAATTTGAAGTGGGGGGTCCCCATTTCAAATATGATTACTTTGGGGGGGGTCACAGCCTGAAAAGGCTCCTAAAAATGCTAACCTTATATTAAACACACATAGATACGGAAGATGCTGGTTATTATTCATAATGAATCATGTCTTGTTTTGTTGTTGCAGAATTTGCATTCCTATTCATAAGTCTTAAGACACACTGTAGTTGAAGCGAAGCACCCCAGGCTGATGGATGGATGGATGGTGGTTTCCAGGAACTTCCCAATCAGTGAATCAGTATTTCTTCTCCTCAACGCCACAACGACTAAACGCAGGAAAGAGCAATAGGAAAAATGCAGAGAATACTACAATTAATAATCATAGTATTGATTCAGTTATTTATATTATTTGTGTTATGGCTGCGTTCCAGACACATTCATCAGACGATGGCAGTAACTAGGCTAACTGAACAAACACAAACGCTCAAAGGAAAAACAACGGAAGTACAAACAAAACTGTCATCCTGTCCTGAGACCTCTCCTCACCTGGTGGGTCCACTTCACGTGGAGTTCAATTGGAGCAGGACCATGGAGGCTGTGAGGACAGAATGCGGCTCTAGTCTACTTGAGGGAGGACGTTATAAGCCACCAGACTGTATTTCACATCACAAGGTGAGTAAATATGAGATTTTAACTAAAAACAGGCCATGAAAATAACAGTAAGCCTGTAGTGATGTGCTCTTGAAGTCATAAAAGACTACATTTGTATCAAAAGTAAATCTGTCCATATACTTTTTGTTCTTTCCTTCAACACAAAATATCTCTTTGCCAGAAATAGCCAATCTATGAGCTTGTGGGCTTGTAAATCTGCTATTGTCACTTATTGTCACCTTTTTTTTTTACCCTTTTTTGTATTATTAACAAGAATGAAAAGCTGAATAAGTTTATGTTTCAATAGCTGTAATAACAGTAAACATTCCCGCAGTTCTGTCACAATTCAAACACTGATCCATCACAGAATATTATGTACTTGGCAGTGAGGTCACAAACAGGTCAAGTGTCCTTGAAAAAGACACTGAACCCCTAATTGCTCCCGATGTGCAGGTTGGTGTCTTATGCTTCTTTTACACGGCGACCATCTCCAGATAAAACGGCAAAGTCCCGTTGCGTTCTCATTTTTTATTGACCCTTTACACGAGAACGCACACTTTATGAAAACGCTATAATATCGCTAGGTGGCAGTAACGGGCTGCCAAATAGACCAGTCACCCACGTTACGTACAAGATTACGTACAAGAAGAAGAGCCAGCTCCCCCTTCACGCAACCCTATCGGGGTTTTGCTTCCAGAACACAACGTGGTTGTGGCGTCGCTCACTGCCTGCTTTCTATAACGCATCGAGGTGACAGACAGCCCATAGCATGCAGGCAGAGCGCACCACGGGATGGTTATATATTTTATAATACATTAGGCTACATAAACGCTGCTGCCGCCTATCGCAAGGCATTTTATTTACATCATGGTTTTACATTCACCATCGCTGATGAGCAGCACTTTGTAGGCGAGGAGGGTTGTTCAGGAACTCCATATGGCTCTGCATCAATGTAATAAATATGCGCTGTGAGCCAACGTGAGCCATGAGTTTTGCGGATTCACCGTTTTGCCTGTTTATATGGAGACCATAGGAAACGGCGTTCTCAAAGATTTCCACTCTGGGAGGTGGTTTCACTTTTTTGCTTTTTCACCTCCTGAAAACACCGTTCTCGTCTAAACGGACACCAGCAAACGATACTTTATTTTGCCGTTTTCTATGAACACCATTCTCGCGTAAAGACCACCTTACATGGTTTCCTCTGTCATCGGTGTATGAATGTGTGTGTGAATGAAATGCACAATCTATATAAAGCGCCTTGAATAAAGGCGCTATATAAATGCGCCATTTACCATTAGTGTCTGAGGAAGGGCGAGAGCCTGAAACATCACAAAAGCACTTGTGTAATAAAATAAATCCTATGGTCCTCATTCACAAAGGAGAAATACGCCACAGTGTAAATGCGGAAACAGATCGTATTGATATCGTATTAATCCGTCCTCTCAACCTACGATTTGCTCCCGTCTTATTCATGGAAGCTGGTGTAATCACTTCATTTGTGCGGATCGCCGAGTGTATCCTTTCCGCATTTTTCCCAAGCGATTCGCCTGGTGTCGCCTGCTTAGAAGGAACATCCACGCCCATCCCACACCATATAAGGCAACAGGAAATATCGAAATACGTCATCATAGCCATATACAACAGCCGCGATGAGCTTGTAGAGCAGTTAATCTTGACAGGCGGGTCACAGATCTTCAAGCAAACAGCGCGAGTTATATGTATATAATTATAAACGAAACTTGCCAACTTGGCACGCATTGCTTCACTCCTTGTTAAATGTCAGAAGTTAACTGATGTTACAGTTACTTTCAGTTTCACATATAGAAAGAAGTTAATTTGTACAGTTCACCACACGACCAAATGCTATATTAAAACTCGGCAATGACAAAAGGCCCTATTGATTAGCCTATACTGCGGTGATTGAATCCCTGCCCTGCACTGTCGGATTTGGAAAGCAAATTATATGGACATGCATGGACACAGGACATATTTTCTTTCTTTTTTTTTTAGAAATATCCTAATAAATAAATAAAAAAAGTGTCGGGCTTGCAGGGGCAGTTTCTGTATGGCACTCTGGGCTAACCTGCCTCTAGAATGCATGCATTTAGGCATACAAGTGATACTTGGCTTTTATATAGGCTATATTTTTTTTATGTGCGACCAATGTTGGGGACACATGCCTACATATTTTATCTGAGATTTGGGGACTTTTAATTGATTCAGCATGAAGACTAAAGCCTTCTTAATAAATCTACGCAAGCCGTACACGACCATGGGTCCTCATTCACAACGGCGTTTACGCCAGAGTGTAACGGAAGCGTATACAGATACTAAATATCATCGTATTTCTCTGTCCGATCACGCTGCGATTTGCTCCCGTCTTATTCAGGGAAGCTTGTGTAATCACTTCATTTGTGCGGATCGCAGAGTGTAGCCTTTCCGCATTTTTCCCAAGCGATTCGCCTGGTGTCGCCTGGTTAGAACGCCCATCCCACACCATATAGGCAACAGGAAATATCGAAATACGTCATCATAGCCTGCACCGGGCTTTAAATTATATACAACAGCCGCGATGAGCTTGTAGAGCAGTTAATTTTTACAGGCGGGTCTCTGCACGGACAGATCTTCAAGCAAACAGCGCGAGTTTTGTATATAATTATAAACAAAACTTGCCAACTTGGCACGCATTGCTTCACTCCTTGTTAAATGTCAGAACGTTAATAAGTTAACTGATGTTACAGTTACTTTCACATAATGAGAAAGAAGTTAATTTGTACTGTTCACCACACAACCAAATGCTATATTAAAACTCGGCAATGATAAAAGGCCCTATTGATTGCGGTGATTGATTCCCTGCCCTGCACTGTCGGATTTGGAAAGCAAATATATGGACATGCATGGACACAGGACATATTTTCTTTCTTTTTTTTCTTGTGGGATTTGGACATAATGCTATATTTCATCCGATCCAACTACGTTGTATGTTTCCTCAGCTGCAGGTAAGAGTTGGCTATTCTGTGTGGCGTCCGCATGTGATCAATATACATATTATAAATTAATACCACCACGCAAATGGAGGCAGATAGGTGCTTGCAGCAAATGCATTTAGGCCTACGTGAAACTTTAATTGGCTGAGTCTCTGTCAACATGCTGATCAGCGAGTTACAGTGGTAATAATAATCATCATCAACAGCCTTTCTTGTCTGTCTGTCCGTCATGTTTGTGAACAAGCGCGAGTGGAGGTGAGCTGGCTTAAAACTATGATATGACTGGCCGACTTTCAAACACGCTGATGCCATTCATTCAAATAGGCTAATGTGGTCTTCTATTTTTTATATAGGGCTAATCCCCCCCCCCCCACACACACACACGCACCGACAGTCAGACTGACTCAAAGGAGCTCCATAACGAAACAATTTAAATAGGCCTATACTGCAGACATTACTACACTAAACAACGTTGGATTCGTACAGTGCAGAATGCAGATAAGTGTATGTTCTTATTATAATTGTGAGTTTGTTTTTTAACATGCAGCGCGAGTCCGCGAGACTGCGAGAGCCGATCTACAAGCTCACAGCGCGTTGCACTGCGAGTAGAAAGCTGTCAAGTGAGCAGCGCAATCGCGCATGCTAGAAATATCCTAATAAATAAATAAAAAAGGTGTCGGGCTTGCAGGGGCAGTTTCTGTATGGCACTCTAGGCTAACCTGCCTCTAGAATGCATGCATTTAGGCATACAAGTGATACTTGGCTTTTATATAGGCTATCATTTTTTTATGTGCGACCAATGTTGGGGACACATGCCTTGCCTACATATTTTATCTGAGGTTTGGGGACTTTTAATTGATTCAGCATGAAGACTAAAGCCTTCTTAATACATCTACGCAAGCCATACACGACCATGAGAGGTGGCGCAGCTTGCAGCGGAATTTCCGACCAACCCACGTCACCGTCAAGTTCACGTTCAAGTTCATGAATTCCCACGTAATGTGGGAATCCACGTAAATGCCTGTCCGCTCACGCTCCGCTCACGTAACGTCACTTTATGAGCGTAAACGCTGTTGTGAATGAGGACCTATAACTTGATCCAACAGTGTGCGAGCTTCTCTTTCAGTTCTCATGAAGTCTTTTCCTACCTTTTCCTGTACAACTCATAACATTTTCCTGTACAACTCAACAACAGATCATTGTTATCTTCTTTTAGGTGGCAATCATCATTCCATTCCGCAATCGTCATCAACACCTGATACAATGGCTTTACTACCTCCATCCCGTGCTGCAGCGACAACAGTTGGACTATGGAGTGTACATCATTAACCAGGACGGTGAGGGGATGTTCAATAAGGCCAGATTGATGAATGTAGGGTTTGCTGAGGCATTGAAGGAGTACAATTATACCTGCTTTGTATTCTCTGATGTGGATCTAATCCCTATGAATGACCGTAACATCTATGGTTGCTTTAGTAAGCCCAGACACCTGTCTGTGGCTGTTGACAAATTTGGTTTCATGTTGCCGTACTCAACCATATTTGGTGGGGTTGTGTCATTGTCCAAAGAACAGTACTTGGCCATTAATGGCTTCTCAAACAACTACTGGGGCTGGGGCGGTGAGGATGATGACATCTACCAAAGAATTGCCATAAAATCCATGAGTATCACTCGGCCTGACATGGCGACTGGGAGGTTCAAAATGATCAAGCATGAAAGAGACGTGCATAATGAACTTAATCTGCACAGAGGTGAGATACTCGAGAAAACCTCATCAACCATGGAAGAAGATGGGATCAACTCCCTCAGATACACCATCAACAAGATTGAGAAGGATACACTTTACACATTTATCACTGTGGACATTGGCAGCCCAAAATAGATTGACTGTTTTGAGCCTTTGCTAGGGGACAGTGGAATCAAGCCATTTTAATGTTTTTCTTTTTCTTTCTGTTCTTCATACATGAGGAAAATCTCCTTCAGAGTTCAGAGACATGGTGACATAATTAAAGGTGGAGTGCCATGATTTTTTTCCACCCTAAAAAAACATTATTTATTATATAATATGGAAGACTTTTTTCAAAAAAGTGTACAGTATTTGTTAAAATGTTGTTTTTATGTGAACACGCCCACCAGTTCATTAAGTATGCCCGGATTGCCTGGTGGGTGGTGATGGGTGGTGATCCACCTGAACTGAAGTCACACCCACAGCTGTTGTTGTATGTTAAAGAGGGAGGGATCAGGGGAGGGGATGATATTGTGATGACACTATATCACTGTTTATTTCATTGGCACTGTGGGAGCTATTTAGTATTTTAGTATATTTTCTATATAATTATCTAATGCATTTATTATTTAATTTGCTTTGCTTAATTAGTTTGTTTACAGCCATTATTTCTGTTACAGCTAATGCCTTTATTTTGAAGGTGATGGGAAATTCTGGGGGCACAGCTGAGTCAAGGCATGCATTTACATTCCAATGGGTGATTCAGCTGTCCATTAATAGTTCTCAGGTCTTGTTTTTGTCTTCTTTTTTTCTCATTGTATGGATTTTGGCCAGGCCAGAAATGGATTTGGACAGGCGGACCCCTACCCTCGCCTTATTGTAGATACGCCTCTGCATGGCAGTACAAAACATGCACGCTACAATTGCCATTTCACAGTATAAACACATTGACACACTTCAAAGTAAAAATGTAACACTTCTATAAAAGTAGAATATGAAAGACAGTTTCAAAAACGTTTCACTCAGGACTGACAGGACTAATATAGCAGCTAACCGTGATTTGTCAAAAATCCAAGTAGCACAAGTTCTTCTGATAGCGAGACTAGTGACAAATAACCTGGTGGTGTCATAACCCAGTGAACCAGCCAGGACATGCTCGTCTTCACGCCATGGCACGGTTATAAAGAAATTGGTAGTTTATAATTTTTTAATATTCGATAAGCGGCGTCTTAGATTCCCGCCCGTGCCATGGCGTGAAGACGAGCATGTCCTGGCTGGTTCTAATGTCTAAGGAAGACCACAGAACACTTCAGCATTGACAAAACTACCATCTCAAACACTGCAGCAGTCGCAGAGCTATCAATAGCTGCCCCAGATATAACCCCACCACCACGGGAATCTAAGACGCCGCTTATCGAATATTCAAAAATGATACGATCATACATCGACAGTCTGCCTGATGTTAAGAATAGGTTGTTTGCGAAAGGATAAGCTGTTACTCCCTGTTTGCATACCTCTTTTGGCAAAATGCCCCATCCCTCTCTTCTTTGGCTTCCCAGTTTGTCTACAAAGTAACCCTAACCGCACGCCGTAGCCGCTACCCTATGGGAAGCCGTTTAGGCCATAAATGCATAGTCAACTCGCACATGTATACTTCTCTTGCACATTGGTACTTCACTTGTTTCTGGAGCAGGAGGTAAGTTCCTCGAAAGTAGGACTACTTTTGTCAGAAATTAGTCTAATATGATAGTTGTAGCATGCATTATGCTTTCAATGGTTGAAACAGTTATGTACTAATAAGAGCATATTAATTGTAATGAAGCCTAGGAATGTCTAATCTGAAGTAGGACCCGAAATAGCTGCTGTTCAGTTTGCGGTACACTTCTGACCAAATTTGTCCCTAATATGATCATATGAATTGTAACGAAGCCTAAAGGTAGGCTATAGGAATATGTCTAATCTGAAGTAGGGACCGAAAGAGCTGCTGTTCAGTTTGCGGTACACTTCTGACCAAATTTGTCCCTAATAAAAGCACATTAATCTTAATGAAGCCTAAAGGTACAAATACGTTTAAGGTTGAGCCGAAATATAGCTGCTGTAGGCCTACACTTCTGCGCAAATTTGTCCCTATAATTACAGCATATTAGTTCTAATTAGACGTAACGTAACTTGAAGTAAAATGAACAAGGCTTAATAGAGAACATATGAAGCCTAACAGTGTAGTAAGTTCTGTGCAAATTCGTCCCTTTACAGCATATTATTTCTAATTAACTTGAAGTAAAATTAACTAGGCTTTATAAAGAACACATTAGTTCTAACAAGTCTTACAGTTGGCTAGATAACATGTTATTTCATATGCGCAAGGAAGTAGAAATAGCATTTAATAAAGAACATTATTTCTAATGAAGACTAACTAAGTTCTGACCTCATGAAACATGACTGGATTTCCCTCACGGGAAAATGAACGTATCTATCGACCAGTTGGGGTCGTGTTCAATTTACAGTACAAAAGCTGTTAAATTAGATATAGGCCTAATGTCCCTGTTAGTAAACGGAAATAACGTGACATAATATTAGGCTTTGTTAGGTCTTATGCGATTTCTTATAAGACCATAATGTAGGGATATTAGGGTATAACTTCTGTCTAATGACACATTTCTAATTACGCCTTATGAGGCCTTATTAGGCTTAATTAGGTGTACCGTAAATTGTGCTGCGACCCATTGGGTCATCACAGAATATGAACTTGGCAGTGAGGTCACAAACAGGACCATGTCTTTAACACAATTACACACTTTAAAACAGCAAGTAATTTGAACCATTATTAAACTACTCGTTATTTCTACTAGTTTATACAAATATGCGAATCATCTCATTAACTATGGACTATACAAAATGTCCCAAGCAGAAATGGATTCTACGTCAAAAATGACATACTGTAAGGATAAACTGAGAAAAAGCCCTTTAAATCAGGCTGTTGTAGCTTTTGCCCTGTACATTAGGCTGTTAAACACGGGAGAGCATCCGAATTCTGCTGCAAACATAATTATCAGGCATCTGAAGAATTATAGCATGTCTTTTCCTGCACTTTCCTGTACAACTAGACCAACAACAAATCATGGGGCGACTGTGGCTCAAGAGGTAGAGCAGGTCGTCCAATGATCCATGGGTCGGCGGTTCGAATCCCGGCTCCTCCTGTCTACATGTCGAAGTGTCCTTGGGCAAGACACTGAACCCCAAATTGCTCCCGATGTGCTGGTTGGTACCTTGCATGGCTTCCGCCGCAATCGGTGTATGAATGTGTGTGTGAATGGGTGAATGTAATGCACAATCTATGTAAAGCGCCTTGGATAAAGGCGCTATATAAATGCACCATTTACCATTTACCATTGTCACCTTCTTTTAGGTGGCAATCGTTCCATTCTGCAATCGGCATCAACACCTTCTTATTAGGGGTGTGCTGAAATATCGATATGGCGATATATATCGATACGTCCTCCCGCGATAAATAATCGATATTGATTATTAAAATATCGATATTTTTTAAAAAAACAAGGAAAAAAAACGTTTTCTTTTTTTTTCTTTTTTTTTTTTAATGTTGTTCATAATGAAGTGATGAACAACATGTTTAGAAAAGGAGGAAATTATAGCTAAAATAAAGCAAATCCCACTCAGATTCCACAGCAACCAGAAGTACTGAATTACTGGATCACCATCCAGTAATTCAGTACTTCTGGTTGCTGTGGAATTTTGTCCAAACAGCTTTGTGGGAATACAAATTGCAGAATGCATTTCCCCAGCAGTGGAAAAGTCCACTGACACCAGTGATAATGGTCAGTTGGTGGTGTTTGTGAGGTATTATGATGAGGGTATGAGGCAAAGGTGTATGGAGGGCTAAAACTGCCATATCTAAAAATAAATAAATAATTGAATAAATAAATAAATGCAAAAATAAATAAATAAAAATGCAAAGAAATATATAAATCAATAATTAAATGTATTTAAGTGACTATTTATTTATTTATTTTTATTTATCTACACATTTAAATGTACATTTAAATATGCATTTAAATACGCATTTAAATGTACCTTTAAATACGCATTTAAATGTACATTTAAATATGCATTTAAATTCCCCTTTAAAATGCACATTTAAATGCACATTTAAATGTGTATTTCAAGCTGCTTTTCCCAAAGGTCTATTTCATGAACCATATGTTAATGAGGGGGTGGACCTTGATGATGTCACTCACTGACCGGGTGGAACTTGATGATGTCACTTAACAACCATTGGATAATCTATGTAGGAGCTCAGAGATCGACTGTACTTGTCTGTTTTCCCAGGAAATGATGATAAATAAATACAGATACAATATTATCATATGGTGGTAGTAAAGGTAAACAAGTGATGGTGTACAACATGGGTTTTCAACAGGTGGTCCGTGGACCACTGGTGGTCCGTGAAGGTGTTGCATGTGGTCCCTGGACCCTGACCATGCATTTAGTAATGTAGGAAAGTGAAGATTCGTATTTGAATTTATTGTATTGACCAGTTGAGAAACAATGCAGTAAATTATCTGGTGACAAATGATGACGCGTCGATGTTGTCAGTTACTGGGAAGTCGGATGTCAAGAACTTCCACAGAAAAGTGAGTTAGAATCTCAAGGGAAACCGGATTGCCTGGTTGAGTCACCATTAAGGAAATGTGCCCATAATCAATCGCAGGTGTCTGCTTACTCATAGAATAAGTTACAATGAACAGCAACATGAGTTCAATATGGAAGGTTAATTTCTTTCCCCCACACCACGACCATATCCCCCCTCCCAACACAACAATGGCCCCCAGGTTAATTCTCAGTCAGGGTGGTGGTCCCCAGGTTGATTCTCAGTCAGGGTGGTACGTGGTCCCTGGTTCAGAATCAGTTGAAAACCCCTGGTGTACAATGGTGTGCAAAATGCTTTAAAAAGTTAAACCGTGACATCTGAAGAGCACTTACAAAATGTCTGCATTAATATGTTTGCCTGGGCATACACATACAGTGTGCAATCAGAGATATATGATGTCCAATTTAGGCCAATACTTAATCTCACTGCACACAAGAAGAATGTTACTGAGAATAAAATGTACTGATGTCAATGGTGCCCGACCAAGGTGGCAAAAAAACTGCCCACCTTTACCCAGTGCCAAGTTGTCCAGGTGCCCAGTTATCCTACCCCTAGGTGCCCAGTTGCCCCACTAAGAATTACTACTGAGAATAAAATGTACTGAGGTCAAAGGTAATCGACCAAGGTGCCAGAAAAACTACAACCCTGTACCTAGTGCCCACTCATCCAAGGTGCCAGAAAAACTACAACCCTGTACCTAGTGCCCACTCATCCAAGGTGTACAAGTGACCTGTCGATCCACCAGAGATGGGCAGTATTTGAAATACATGTATTTGAAATACGTATTTGAAATACTTTTTTGTATTTTGTAATTTGTATTTTGCTGGGATAAAAGAAATGAGATGTATTTTGTATCTAAATACTTTCAGATCTAGTATTTTCTGTATTTCAAATACATAAAATACTTTTGAATGTCATTTTACACAGCCTCAGGTTTAAACTGTAGGGGCAAAACACATGCACCCACACACCGTGGGCACATTTGAGCCGACAGGCGCGGCCAAAGGAAGCTGACTGACGACGTCTTTCCAGAGTTTTAGACAGCTGATGGATGGAAAAGAAGCTCCACCCCCGCGGCTGACTGCCTCGACTGACAGATTCCCGGAAACGCTCTCCTCCGCGGCAGTCAGCCGAGGGGGTGGAGCTTCTTTTCCATCCACCAGCTGTCTAAAAACTCGGAAATGACGTAAAATACAGCTTCTTCTGTCCGCGCATGGAATCTAAAGTGTGCTTAGGCCCACACACAACACAACACAATGTGTGATGTCACTTCTGAATTGGCTTACACTCATTGAACCACAAATGAGAGGCAGAGTAGGACGGGCCTTGAGTTGAGACTTTACCTCACATCTCCAAGTTGCAACTAAATGATTACTTGTTCCCCAGAGATAAAAGGTGTATTAATCTAAACATGATTATTGGATATTGCAAGCTAAGGCAAGCTTACAACAGGACATATTTAAATATTAGTAAAGTAGTGGAAGGTGGAGGGAGGCTTTAGAGCTCTTATATGGTCAGCTGTGTGCTGACCATATAAGAGGTCCTCCCTGGGGGGGGGGGGGGGGGGTCAAAAGACCGTAGGTTTCGTTTTTGGCTAGGTGGCCCAGCCTTCATCCAATCAGGATAGAGAGGGGCCTTCCACCAATCATGATTGAACGGGGCTTGGTGTGTGTGCTGTTACAGCCTGTTGCGTTTCTCCCCACTGTAGTGCGTGCATGTGCACATCTTGTTACCGGGGAAGACCGGGGGGGTTTCCAAATCACTGAATGCTCCTTTAATTTATAATCTATTCATCTTAGTCATTAGTATCTTGTTTACTTTGTTTTTTTATTGTTGGTTTAAATGTAAATTGGTGGTAGGCCTAATCAATCAATCAATCAATCAATCAATCAATCAATCAATCTCTTTCTACATTTTTCTCGAGGTAGAAGTCAAAGAGGAGTGACAGTGATGAATCAGATGGCCAATTCATTCCTTTGTGGGTCCTGTTTGATACAGTTATAGCACATTGATTTGCTTAAAATATAAAGTGTATCATTCTTAATAACCTTCAATGTATTAGACCAGTGGTAACCAACCTTTTCAAGCCCAAGAGCCCATTTTATTCCCAATTGTAAGCCATGATCTACCACTAAAATGTGTTAAAAAAAACACTTGTTTTTTGCGATGTGTGCACACATCCAGAGACTATAGTTTAAGAATAAATAACTGATAGTTATATAATTAATGCCTAAATATTAAGACAAATGTATTAGAAATATACATATTATTATTATTATCTTATTTGTTGAGGCTTTTTTTAATAAAACAAAACGCAAAGGACATGAAATTAATTGCTTATATAGCACAATATTTTGTTTCTCAGTTCGATGAATATTCACATTTACAGATGTTCAAATGACAAATGCATACAAATGCATACAGTACATATACAGTATATATACCAATAAAGCGAAAAGTGGAGATGTCATGTTTAAGATCATTGAAATGAATGGCAACAGGATAATCACGGTCATTTCTTCGAATAGAGCTCTTATGTTCACTCATTCTCTGTTTGAACTGTCTAGTAGTTTTCCCAATATATGCTAAACCACAGGGACATTTGATCATGTATACCACATGGGTTGAGACACAAGTATATATACAGAACTGTTGACAAAAACAAAGAAAAAAGAAAAAAAGTTTTCGGTAACATGTGTCACCACATATTCTCCTCACTCTCGTAAGATAAAGGCTATGTTCAAAAAGCACTGGCACATTTTAACCTCTGAGTCTCTGACCCTGAATTATTGTCATTATTTAAGTACCCTCCCTTGTTTTCTTTTAAACGAGTACAATTTTTTAAAAGACCAACTTGTACATTCTGACTTTCAGTCCCCTAAGGTTTCACTTAGACAGACCTTATTGAGTCCTCTGCCACAGGGCAATTATCCATGTGGCCATTGTGCCCAGTGTGGTAATACACACAAGACGTCCTCTTTTAATCACCCCCATACTGGAAAGAAGTTCAAGATTAACAGCATTATAACTTGTGTCTCAACCCATGTGATATACATGATCAAATGTCCCTGTGGTTTAGCATATATTGGGAAAACTACTAGACAGTTAAAACAGAGAATGAGTGAACATAAGAGCTCTATTCGAAGAAATGACCGTGAATATCCTGTTGCCATTCATTTCAATGATCTTAAACATGACATCTCCACTTTTCGCTTTATTGGTATAGAACAAGTCAAACTACCAACCAGAGGTGGTAACCATGATGTCCTGCTCAAACAACGCGAGGCTTACTGGATACACACATTGCAAACCCTCTACCCGAAAGGGTTGAATGATGAGCTATTATTAAATGTTATGCTGTAATCCATAAAATGTATTAATTATATTATTGATTTGAACTTCATGTCCAGTGGGGTACTAAAAGCACCATGTGTCTTCTTTTTTATCCTTTATGTCCACTCTTGTTTGAGTATGGACCTTTTTGACATTTATTTACTTCTTTAATTGTATGTTGATTTCCTTATGTATTATGGCATGACTTATATATTATTCCCTGTATTGTTGTAATTGGTGACTTTCAATAATATACTAGGAATGTTCTACAGAAGTACTGCACCTTTAAGTCACATGACTGGGTTCTTCACAGCTGCTATCTGATGAATGATTACTATATACAATTTGATTGGTTGTCTAAACCTACTGTTTTTATTTAATGTATTTAATGAATGTCAGCCTATTCTCAAACTATGCCTGAAGAAGGCCGGAAGGCCGAAACGTTGCTATGACTCTTTAAAATAAAGTTCTTGAACCAGCAAGTGGCGGTGTGGGGGTCTCTCCCCCTTCCTCATGCCACAGACATACAACATTTGTGATCAATACAGATTTTGATGGCATCGTGACTACGAGCTGTGCGGCCTCTCTCCTTTCTCAGTCATAGTTATCTCCTGCGGTCAGCACCTCCCCACTACTGGTGTGCGCTCCTACCTTCCTGTTTGTGTGATCAATAATTTGACCATGAATACATAATAAACTAAATGTGCTGCACATTTTTTAAATTATACTAGAATAATACAGAAAAGTCAATTTACGGCACTTGGCCTATAATGACATGCCCAAACAAAATGGAGATGCCAGGGTTAAAAAAACCTTACGACCACCAGGTGACTATAAGACGGTCATTAACTGTGGCATGATGACAGTTTATTCCATATTTGAGGTTTCAATAATTGGGTCTCATCAGTACAGTTAGTGCTTCCATCGCATGTTACATAACATGAGAAAAAGGCCATTTAGGTGCAGAGGTGAGTGGGTGCGTGTTATATGGTTATTGTAGAGACTGCTTGCTTTTCAGAGGACAGGGTTGCTTGAGGTCATGAGGAGATCAAGTTCTACCAGTTCTACCTTATCAAACCGAAACTATTTGGTTTGGTACGGTAGCTTCGATAGTTGGTGACATCTTGATGAGACATCCTAGAGACAGTCTTAGACCTTGCATAGCTGTGATGTCATGCATGACAATGGAACAATGGAAACAGAAAGATAAGAGTCAAAACCATCATGTACATGTACGTACATGATGAGTGATTAGATAACGATAAAAAGAGCATGCCAGGATTTAAAGGAATGCACTAGTCACAACTAGTTCCATGCAAGGGCTACTGTAACTTTGATCATAGGTGAACAAGCTTCTAAGTGGAGATTGTGGAAGTTGTGCATAATAGTCAAACAAACAAACTCCACATGTCTGGGGCCATCACTGCGAGCTATTCTAAATGCACGTTCTGTGTATTGGTAGTGATGGACTGCAGTCTGACACCCGCTCACACCGGGATCTACTTGAATGGCTCGTGCGAGCTACTGGTAGCTCGCGAACCCCTGGTTGGTTACCCCTGTATTAGACATTCTGACAGGTCATTAATTTAATATTTGGCAATTAATTATGAATTTACTTATTATATACATTTTAATGAAAATGTATTTTCAAAATACAAAATACGTATTTGTAACTCAAATACATTTCTCAGACCAGTATTTGTATTTTGTATTTAAATACATTCTGTGACCCAGTATTTGTATTTTGTTACAAAATACATTTTCAATGTATTTTGCCCATCTCTGCAATCCACTAAGTGTCCACTTGACCTGTAACCCTGTTACCCGTCTTTCTGATAAATTGAAAATGGAGGACCCTGATGTAAACAAACAAGTCTTAGTCTTTTTTCTGGTTTTATCCTCATAGCAGTTTTTGTCCTTTACCTTCGTTTGAACTGTACCCAAATTATACAAACTGAATACAATTTTCAATCAATCAATCAATCAATCAAACCCTTTCTTGTGTTCAAAATTTGTAGCATTGTATTTGCAGTGGTGGAAAATATCTAGTACATTTACTTAAGTATTGTACCTAAGTAGGCTACAAGTTTGAGGTATTTGTTGAGATATACACAGTTTAATATGAAAACCTGCAGATTCCGCCAGTCAGCGTCACGCCTCCATATATAGTCATCAGTCCACACCTCATGACATCACACCTCGTGACATCATGCCTCGTGACATCACGCCTCGTGACATCACGTCTCCATATATGGCCATCTCCATATATGAAGATCATGACACTGACCTCATCAAACCCTGGATAGGCATACATGGAGAAGACTGGATCATCACCTAGATCTGCATATGGAGCCGGCCAGCAAATCTACATCTGACCTCAAACTCAAACCCTTAGATCTCTATATGGAGCTGACCTGTTCTGACATTCCATATGTTGATCCTTCTCCACCTCTCCTTCCTGTTCTGACATTCCATATGTTGATCCTTCTCCACCTGTCCTTCCACTTCGATGTCTCCCTTTTGACTGATACCTGTCCATGCAACAGGCGCGAAGATTAAGGCCCGTACTCTCAAGACACTGCCCCCGCTGCGTCTTAGATTCCCGCCCGTGCCATGGCGTGAAGACGAGCATGTCCTGGCTGGTTCTAATGTCTAAGGAAGACCACAGAACACTTCAGCATTGACAAAACTACCATCTCAAACACTGCAGCAGTCGCAGAGCTATCAATAGCTGCCCCAGATATAACCCCACCACCACGGGAATCTAAGACGCCGCTTATCGAATATTCAAAAATGATACGATCATACATCGACAGTCTGCCTGATGTTAAGAATAGGTTGTTTGCGAAAGGATAAGCTGTTACTCCCTGTTTGCATACCTCTTTTGGCAAAATGCCCCATCCCTCTCTTCTTTGGCTTCCCAGTTTGTCTACAAAGTAACCCTAACCGCACGCCGTAGCCGCTACCCTATGGGAAGCCGTTTAGGCCATAAATGCATAGTCAACTCGCACATGTATACTTCTCTTGCACATTGGTACTTCACTTGTTTCTGGAGCAGGAGGTAAGTTCCTCGAAAGTAGGACTACTTTTGTCAGAAATTAGTCTAATATGATAGTTGTAGCATGCATTATGCTTTCAATGGTTGAAACAGTTATGTACTAATAAGAGCATATTAATTGTAATGAAGCCTAGGAATGTCTAATCTGAAGTAGGACCCGAAATAGCTGCTGTTCAGTTTGCGGTACACTTCTGACCAAATTTGTCCCTAATATGATCATATGAATTGTAACGAAGCCTAAAGGTAGGCTATAGGAATATGTCTAATCTGAAGTAGGGACCGAAAGAGCTGCTGTTCAGTTTGCGGTACACTTCTGACCAAATTTGTCCCTAATAAAAGCACATTCATCTTAATGAAGCCTAAAGGTACAAATACGTTTAAGGTTGAGCCGAAATATAGCTGCTGTAGGCCTACACTTCTGCGCAAATTTGTCCCTATAATTACAGCATATTAGTTCTAATTAGACGTAACGTAACTTGAAGTAAAATGAACAAGGCTTAATAGAGAACATATGAAGTTCTGTGCAAATTCGTCCCTTTACAGCATATTATTTCTAATTAACTTGAAGTAAAATTAACTAGGCTTTATAAAGAACACATTAGTTCTAACAAGTCTTACAGTTGGCTAGATAACATGTTATTTCATATGCGCAAGGAAGTAGAAATAGCATTTAATAAAGAACATTATTTCTAATGAAGACTAACTAAGTTCTGACCTCATGAAACATGACTGGATTTCCCTCACGGGAAAATGAACGTATCTATCGACCAGTTGGGGTCGTGTTCAATTTACAGTACAAAAGCTGTTAAATTAGATATAGGCCTAATGTCCCTGTTAGTAAACGGAAATAACGTGACATAATATTAGGCTTTGTTAGGTCTTATGCGATTTCTTATAAGACCATAATGTAGGGATATTAGGGTATAACTTCTGTCTAATGACACATTTCTAATTACGCCTTATGAGGCCTTATTAGGCTTAATTAGGTGTACCGTAAATTGTGCTGCGACCCATTGGGTCATCACAGAATATGAACTTGGCAGTGAGGTCACAAACAGGACCATGTCTTTAACACAATTACACACTTTAAAACAGCAAGTAATTTGAACCATTATTAAACTACTCGTTATTTCTACTAGTTTATACAAATATGCGAATCATCTCATTAACTATGGACTATACAAAATGTCCCAAGCAGAAATGGATTCTACGTCAAAAATGACATACTGTAAGGATAAACTGAGAAAAAAGCCCTTTAAATCAGGCTGTTGTAGCTTTTGCCCTGTACATTAGGCTGTTAAACACGGGAGAGCATCCGAATTCTGCTGCAAACATAATTATCAGGCATCTGAAGAATTATAGCATGTCTTTTCCTGCACTTTCCTGTACAACTAGACCAACAACAAATCATGGGGCGACTGTGGCTCAAGAGGTAGAGCAGGTCGTCCAATGATCCATGGGTCGGCGGTTCGAATCCCGGCTCCTCCTGTCTACATGTCGAAGTGTCCTTGGGCAAGACACTGAACCCCAAATTGCTCCCGATGTGCTGGTTGGTACCTTGCATGGCTTCCGCCGCAATCGGTGTATGAATGTGTGTGTGAATGGGTGAATGTAATGCACAATCTATGTAAAGCGCCTTGGATAAAGGCGCTATATAAATGCACCATTTACCATTTACCATTGTCACCTTCTTTTAGGTGGCAATCGTTCCATTCTGCAATCGGCATCAACACCTTCTTATTAGGGGTGTGCTGAAATATCGATATGGCGATATATATCGATACGTCCTCCCGCGATAAATAATCGATATTGATTATTAAAATATCGATATTTTTAAAAAAAACAAGGAAAAAAAACGTTTTTTTTTTTTTAGTTTATTTTTTTAATGTTGTTCATAATGAAGTGATGAACAACATGTTTAGAAAAGGAGGAAATTATAGCTAAAATAAAGCAAATCCCACTCAGATTCCACAGCAACCAGAAGTACTGAATTACTGGATGGTGATTTGTCCAAACAGCTTTGTGGGAATACAAATTGCAGAATGCATTTCCCCAGCAGTGGAAAAGTCCACTGACACCAGTGATAATGGTCAGTTGGTGGTGTTTGTGAGGTATTATGATGAGGGTATGAGGCAAAGGTGGAGTTTATTGAGTATTAATTTAGTTTTTGAGTGGTGCAACCACTAGACAGCTATGTGTGTGTCCCTCCCTGTGTCCGAGCACGGAAATAGTGTTTTTTCAGTTCCACGTATTTTGTAGCTGCAGATATCGTGATATATCGTTGATGAAATTGCATACAATATATCGATATATCGGAAATATCGCAATATATCGAATATCGTGATATTATCGTTATCGAGGGCCTAATATCGCGATATAGGTAGGTATAGGTAGGTAAATCTATTAAAATATCGATATTTTTTAAAAAAACAAGGAAAAAAAACGTTTTTTTTTTGTTTTGTTTTTAATGTTGTTCATAATGAAGTGATGAACAACATGTTTAGAAAAGGAGGAAATTATAGCTAAAATAAAGCAAATCCCACTCAGATTCCACAGCAACCAGAAGTACTGAATTACTGGATGGTGATTTGTCCAAACAGCTTTGTGGGAATACAGCATTCCACATATCGATATGGAGGTGTATATCTGCCACGGGTGCTAAACCTGAACTTGAAGAAGAAGAATTGACATGCACCTCCCAATCTCTCTGCATTTAAGCCATTAAGTATACTGTTCTTTGGACAATGCCACAATGACACAACCCCTCCTAAGATTCCTGTAAAGCCTAGTAATGACAGGTTTTCAAAAGATTGTACCTGTCAGGCGAGTAGGCTATATAGGTGATGCCCCAACGGCTTTTTTTGTTGTTGCAGAATTTGCATTCCTATTCATAAGTCTTAAGACACACTGTAGTTGAAGCGAAGCACCACAGGCTGATGGATGGATGGATAGTGGTTTCCAGGAACTTCCCCATCAGTGAATCAGTATTTCTTCTCCTCAACGCCACAACGACTAAACGCAGGAAAGAGCAATAGGAAAAATGCAGAGAATACTACAATTAATAATCATACTATTGATTCAGTTATTTATATTATTAGTGTTATGGCTGCGTTCCAGTCACATTCATCAGACGATGGTAGTAACTAGGCTAACTGAACTAACACAAACGCATTCACACATTCATCAGACGATGGCAGTAACTAGGCTAACTGACCAAACACAAACGCTCAAAGGAAAAACAACGGAAGTACAAACAAAACTGTCATCCTGTCCTGAGACCTCTCCTCACCTGGTGGGTCCAATTCACGTGGAGTTCAATTGGAGCAGGACCATGGAGGCTGTGAGGACAGAATGTGGCTCTACTCTACTTGAGGGAGGACGTTATAAGCCACCAGACTGTATTTCACATCACAAGGTGAGTAAATATGAGATTTTAACTAAAAACAGGTCATGAAAATAACAGTAAGCCTGTAGTGATGTCTATATGCTCTTGAAGTCATAAAATACATTTGTATCAAAAGTAAATCTGTCCATATACTTTTTGTTCTTTCCTTCAACACAAAATATCTCTTTGCCAGAAATAGCCAATCTATGAGCTTGTGGGCTTGTAAATCTGCTATTGTCACTTATTGTCACCTTTTTTTTACCCTTTTCTTGTATTATTAACAAGAATGAAAAGCTGAATAAGTTTATGTTTCAATAGCAGTAATAACAGTAAACATTCCCGCAGTTCTGTCACAATTCAAACACTGATCCATCACAGAATATTATGTACTTGGCAGTGAGGTCACAAACAGGTCAAGTGTCCTTGAGCAAGACACTGAACCCCTAATTGCTCCCGATGTGCAGGTTGGTGTCTTTACATGGTTTCCTCTGTCATCGGTGTATGAATGTGTGTGTGAATGAAATGCACAATCTATATAAAGCGCCTTGAATAAAGGCGCTATATAAATGCGCCATTTACCATTAGTGTCTGAGGAAGGGCGAGAGCCTGAAACATCACAAAAGCACTCCTCATTCACAAAGGAGAAATACGCCACAGTGTAAATTATACAGGACATATTTTCTTTCTTTTTTTTCTTGTGGGATTAATTCGTTTTTGGACTAAAGGCTATATTTCCAACTACGTTGTATGTTTCCTCAGCTGCAGGTAAGAGTTGGCTATTCTGTGTGGCGTCCGCATGTGATCAATATAAATTAATACCAAGACGCAAATGGAGGCAGATAGGTGCTTGCAGCAAAGGCATTTAGGCCTACGTGAAACTTTAATTGGCTGAGTCTCTGTCAACATAATTTTATGCTGATCAGCGAGTTACAGTGGTAATAATAATCATCATCAACAGCCTTTCTTGTCTGTCTGTCCGTCATGTTTGTGAACAAGCGTGAGTGAGGTGAGCTGGCTTAAAACTATGATATGACTGGCCGACTTTCAAACACGCTGATGCCATTCATTCAAATAGGCTAATATGGTCTTCTATTTTTTTATATAGGGCTAATTATACCTAGTGACTCCGTCTGCTGTCTGTCTGTCAGACCGGCATATCTGTGAAGTGTGAACCATAATGCATTTAATAGAGCCAAGCCAAGTTCCGTTATATTAATTTTCCAATGTGAATTTCACCCAGATTGTACTTGGTTCAGCTTGGCAGCATGCTGCTGTCCGCGTCCGTGTCCGTCCGTTCTCTTTCAGTTCTCATGAAGTCTTTTCCTACCTTTTCCTGTACAACTCATAACATTTTCCTGTACAACTCAACAACAGATCATTGTTATCTTCTTTTAGGTGGCAATCATCATTCCATTCCGCAATCGTCATCAACACCTGATACAATGGCTTTACTACCTCCATCCCGTGCTGCAGCGACAACAGTTGGACTATGGAGTGTACGTCATTAACCAGGACGGTGAGGGGATGTTCAATAAGGCCAGATTGATGAATGCAGGGTTTGCTGAGGCATTGAAGGAGTACAATTATACCTGCTTTGTATTCTCTGATGTGGATCTAATCCCTATGAATGACCGTAACATCTATGGTTGCTTTAGTAAGCCCAGACACCTGTCTGTGGCTGTTGACAAATTTGATTTCATATTGCCGTACTCATTCATATTTGGTGGGGTTGTGTCATTGTCCAAAGAACAGTACTTGGCCATTAATGGCTTCTCAAACAACTACTGGGGCTGGGGCGGTGAGGATGATGACATCTACCAAAGAATTGCCATAAAATCCATGAGTATCGCTCGGCCTGACATGGCGACTGGGAGGTTCAAAATGATCAAGCATGAAAGAGACGTGCATAATGAACTTAATCTGCACAGAGTTGAGATACTCGAGAGAACCTCATCAACCATGGAAGAAGATGGGATCAACTCCCTCAGATACACCATCAACAAGATTGAGAAGGATACACTTTACACATTTATCACTGTGGACATTGGCAGCCCAAAATAGATTGACTGTTTTGAGCCTTTGCTAGGCAGTGGAATCAAGCCATTTTAATGTTTTTCTTTTTCTTTCTGTTCTTCATACATGAGGAAAATCTCCTTCAGAGTTCAGAGACATGGTGACATAATTAAAGGTGGAGTGCCATGATTTTTTTCCCACCCTAAAACAATATTATTTATTATATAATATGGAAGACTTTTTTCAAAAAAGTGTACAGTATTTGTTAAAATGTTGTTTTTATGTGAACACGCCCACCAGTTCATTAAGTATGCCCGGATTGCCTGGTGGGTGGTGATCCACCTGAACTGAAGTCACACCCACAGCTGTTGTTGTATGTTAAAGGGGGAGGGATCAGGGTAGGGGATGATATTGTGATGTCACTATATCACTGTTTATTTCATTGGCACTGTGGGAGCTATTTAGTATTTTAGTATATTTTCTATATAATTATCTAATGCATTTATTATTTAGTTTGCTTTGCTTAATTAGTTTGTTTACAGCCATTATTTCTGTTACAGCTAATGCCTTTATTTTGAAGGTGATGGGAAATTCTGGGGGCACAGCTGAGTCTACTTAATTAAGTGAGCACACACAGGTAGTCAGTGAGCACTGGGAGGGTTCATGGTTTTTTACCAGCAGGTCAGGGAGAGCCTAGCATTTTGACATCTTTTGCTGTATGTCTGTCTGGAGAAGCCAAAATAAAACACCATCAAATGTTGCTGCCTGACTGGACAATGGTCTTATTCCCTATACCACTGCGTAAGATTCGCTGCCCGGTGCCCTTAGCGGCTTTTTAAGTTTTTATTGTTCATGGTGTGAATTAGCCACTACAGGCACGTTTGACTGTCAAGGTTTCAGCTTCCAGGAAGAAACCCTAAATAGAAAGGGAAGACATCATTGCACATAACAACCACACCAAGGGGTCTAATGAAGTACTGTCACCTCATAAACACATGAAAAAAATGTAAGGTCATAACAGCCTTTTTTACTAATTGACACCAAATTGAGTAATCCCTGGAAGCATCTGTACATATTTTATAGACAAAAAAGCCACCAAAGCCAGAAACTATGCACACTCATTATGCATTTATGAAACTAGACCGGTGCCCGGCTGTAGAGCACCGAGTCGGTAACGATGGAAGTTGGAGATCCATGCCCCACCCTGACCCGGCTATGCAATACCAGTTGTACCTACGTCAGAGTACCACCCATCTGTCTGTGTCCCTTTTATGCCCATATGTGAGATTACTGTATGTCTCTCTGTCCCTTTATTCTATGGAGTTCTGTGTCAGGCATGCCCAAATATGAAGTGATGTGATGTCAGAACAGGCCAGCTCCATATATGGAGATATAGGGGTGATCACGTCCAGAGCCTAGAAGAGTTACGATAAACCAAGCACTCGAGCGCTGTTCATGCAGCCTAAACTGAGACAAGCTGGAGTTGGAAATACATTGTTTTCACTTTTCAACGAGGGCAGCGCAAATAAGAGCTATTTTACGCATGTGTGCAACATGACAACTATTTTAAAGTATTGTACAGCAACAACTAAACTATCTTTAATGTTTATGTTGTACTATTACTACAAAACAATCTAAAATATTAAAATTTTAAACATAAAAGCTGGGCTGTTGCTTGAGTCCAATGCATGTCTGCCTACTTCCGGTCCTGGACTTGTCCCAGTTGGTTGTCCCCATTCTCAATAGAAGTCTATGTAGGAGAGCCGCCATTGGACTGGCCCCATGAAGTGAACGCAGTTTGCGTAACTCTGTCTATATCTATTAGGCTCTGGTCAGGTCCAGGGCCCGGGCATATTTGTGATGTCAGAACAGGCCAGCCCCATATACTGTATGGAGCCTGGGCACAGTGGGCAGGGGCCCTGTTTTTGGCGGTCCTGGAAAAGCGTGGGTCCGACCGACTCGACACCAGGCACTGCACTTTTAACAAGCTTAAAAATACATCTTGCAGTAAAATAGAGCTTTACAACAGAAAGACAAGAATTGTCCCACGCAAAGGGGGACATCTGGTCACCCTACTTGGGCCCAATAATTCTCAATCACATTGTGAGATTGAGTGTGTGTGTGTGTGTGTGTGTGTGTGTGTGTGTGTGTGTGTGTGTGTGTGTGTGTGTGTGTGTGTGTGTGTGTGTGTGCGTGCGTGCGTGCGTGCGTGTGTCACATGGACAATTCTCAAAAAGAATTCAGCGTTCATTCGCTACAAGCTATCTCACACATGCCCTCATTCTCCGTCAGATGGTCCTTTTAAGCAACCGTTACTGCTCATTCTACATGTTTAGCCGTCAAAGCCGGTCGTACTGTAGCTGTCTGTCAAATTTCCTCCACCTGGCCGGGGGGCCTCCTATCTGTGGCATTTAGTTCCATATTGTTACTAGGATGATTCTGTGGATTGTACTGTGAATATGTGGTAGTTTAATTATGTAATTGAATGTTGAATGTTATGTTGATGTAATAACTAATAATAATAATAATATCTAATAATATCTTATGCTCTGCTCTGGGGGGTTTGTGATATCAGATTCTGCTTGGCATGCAGGTAATCTGTAATCTCACATGAGCAGAGCCAAATCACCAAACTGAATGCAATATCATTGCAATAAATGGTTAATCCTGAGCTGAGGTGTCTAAATGAACTGATGTGTTAATTTAGGGGGGAACTAATACTTACTGTAAATACACTGTCAGTCCTCTTCAGTGAAGTAAACTGAATTTAGGACCAAAGGACTTTTTTTTTTACACTTAACTTACTGAATTAAACAACTCAACTATTCCATTGTGAAGAGCCAATGAGTCACTTACAAAGACAAGCACTTTAAGAAAAATAAAACTGGTCGATTCACACAAAATATAGGCTATTCGTTGTATTCTGGACTTTTACTTGTAACAGAGTATTTCTACATTGCAGTATTGATACTTTTACTTAAATAAAAAAAGTGAGTACTTTTTCCACCACCGAACCGATTGAACCCACCTTTAAAATGTACATGAACTGTACCCAGTCCAGTATGTTGTGTTACACTGAACTGGTTGTTCAACACGTCAGACATGCTTTCCTAGTGCTAAGCACCCCCAGGCTCATGTTCGATGGTGGTGTTAGTGATACTTCACCATGATCTCTGTTCAGTATTTCTTCTCCTCAGCTGTAGAACGCCACAACCGCTAAACTCAGGAAAGAGGAATAGGAAAGATGCAGAGAAAACTATTAATACAAATCATAATACTGTTTCAGTTATTGATATTGTTTATGTTATGGATGTATTCCACTGATTCCAGACTCATTAATCAGATGGTAGCAAAAGATAGGATAACTCAACAAACACAAAACCATCTTTTGCTGTGGCAGCGGGGGCAGTGTCTTGAGTGTACAGGGTTTGATGAGGGCCCAGGTAGGGCCGGGTCTTAATTTTCGGCCCTGTTGAGAAATTAGCATTGTGCCTGTCACAGACATGCGCAGAGCAAGTTCAGTCAGGAAACCTCAGTGCAGTTGCTGCCGGCGTTAATTGGGCCGCCTCAGCATTACGTTCACACACTCACTCCGTCTTCATACCGGCTATTTAAACTGGAAGTGTTTGCACTCCTCCTCCTGCTTGCTTGCTTGCTGCTGCTGATTCTGCTGCGCTGCCATATGCTAATGTTTTGCTGCTCACCCTCCACCACCCGTGCATAATGAACTTAATCTGCACAGAGGTGAGATACTCGAGAAAACCTCATCAACCATGGAAGAAGATGGGATCAACTCCCTCAGATACACCATCAACAAGATTGAGAAGGATACACTTTACACATTTATCACTGTGGACATTGGCAGCCCAAAATAGATTGACTGTTTTGAGCCTTTGCTAGGGGACAGTGGAATCAAGCCATTTTAATGTTTTTCTTTTTCTTTCTGTTCTTCATACATGAGGAAAATCTCCTTCAGAGTTCAGAGACATGGTGACATAATTAAAGGTGGAGTGCCATGATTTTTTTCCACCCTAAAAAAACATTATTTATTATATAATATGGAAGACTTTTTTCAAAAAAGTGTACAGTATTTGTTAAAATGTTGTTTTTATGTGAACACGCCCACCAGTTCATTAAGTATGCCCGGATTGCCTGGTGGGTGGTGATGGGTGGTGATCCACCTGAACTGAAGTCACACCCACAGCTGTTGTTGTATGTTAAAGAGGGAGGGATCAGGGGAGGGGATGATATTGTGATGACACTATATCACTGTTTATTTCATTGGCACTGTGGGAGCTATTTAGTATTTTAGTATATTTTCTATATAATTATCTAATGCATTTATTATTTAATTTGCTTTGCTTAATTAGTTTGTTTACAGCCATTATTTCTGTTACAGCTAATGCCTTTATTTTGAAGGTGATGGGAAATTCTGGGGGCACAGCTGAGTCAAGGCATGCATTTACATTCCAATGGGTGATTCAGCTGTCCATTAATAGTTCTCAGGTCTTGTTTTTGTCTTCTTTTTTTCTCATTGTATGGATTTTGGCCAGGCCAGAAATGGATTTGGACAGGCGGACGCCTGCCCTCGCCTTATTGTAGATACGCCTCTGCATGGCAGTACAAAACATGCACGCTACAATTGCCATTTCACAGTATAAACACATTGACACACTTCAAAGTAAAAATGTAACACTTCTATAAAAGTAGAATATGAAAGACAGTTTCAAAAACGTTTCACTCAGGACTGACAGGACTAATATAGCAGCTAACCGTGATTTGTCAAAAATCCAAGTAGCACAAGTTCTTCTGATAGCGAGACTAGTGACAAATAACCTGGTGGTGTCATAACCCAGTGAACCAGCCAGGACATGCTCGTCTTCACGCCATGGCACGGTTATAAAGAAATTGGTAGTTTATAATTTTTTAATATTCGATAAGCGGCGTCTTAGATTCCCGCCCGTGCCATGGCGTGAAGACGAGCATGTCCTGGCTGGTTCTAATGTCTAAGGAAGACCACAGAACACTTCAGCATTGACAAAACTACCATCTCAAACACTGCAGCAGTCGCAGAGCTATCAATAGCTGCCCCAGATATAACCCCACCACCACGGGAATCTAAGACGCCGCTTATCGAATATTCAAAAATGATACGATCATACATCGACAGTCTGCCTGATGTTAAGAATAGGTTGTTTGCGAAAGGATAAGCTGTTACTCCCTGTTTGCATACCTCTTTTGGCAAAATGCCCCATCCCTCTCTTCTTTGGCTTCCCAGTTTGTCTACAAAGTAACCCTAACCGCACGCCGTAGCCGCTACCCTATGGGAAGCCGTTTAGGCCATAAATGCATAGTCAACTCGCACATGTATACTTCTCTTGCACATTGGTACTTCACTTGTTTCTGGAGCAGGAGGTAAGTTCCTCGAAAGTAGGACTACTTTTGTCAGAAATTAGTCTAATATGATAGTTGTAGCATGCATTATGCTTTCAATGGTTGAAACAGTTATGTACTAATAAGAGCATATTAATTGTAATGAAGCCTAGGAATGTCTAATCTGAAGTAGGACCCGAAATAGCTGCTGTTCAGTTTGCGGTACACTTCTGACCAAATTTGTCCCTAATATGATCATATGAATTGTAACGAAGCCTAAAGGTAGGCTATAGGAATATGTCTAATCTGAAGTAGGGACCGAAAGAGCTGCTGTTCAGTTTGCGGTACACTTCTGACCAAATTTGTCCCTAATAAAAGCACATTAATCTTAATGAAGCCTAAAGGTACAAATACGTTTAAGGTTGAGCCGAAATATAGCTGCTGTAGGCCTACACTTCTGCGCAAATTTGTCCCTATAATTACAGCATATTAGTTCTAATTAGACGTAACGTAACTTGAAGTAAAATGAACAAGGCTTAATAGAGAACATATGAAGCCTAACAGTGTAGTAAGTTCTGTGCAAATTCGTCCCTTTACAGCATATTATTTCTAATTAACTTGAAGTAAAATTAACTAGGCTTTATAAAGAACACATTAGTTCTAACAAGTCTTACAGTTGGCTAGATAACATGTTATTTCATATGCGCAAGGAAGTAGAAATAGCATTTAATAAAGAACATTATTTCTAAGTTCTGACCTCATGAAACATGACTGGATTTCCCTCACGGGAAAATGAACGTATCTATCGACCAGTTGGGGTCGTGTTCAATTTACAGTACAAAAGCTGTTAAATTAGATATAGGCCTAATGTCCCTGTTAGTAAACGGAAATAACGTGACATAATATTAGGCTTTGTTAGGTCTTATGCGATTTCTTATAAGACCATAATGTAGGGATATTAGGGTATAACTTCTGTCTAATGACACATTTCTAATTACGCCTTATGAGGCCTTATTAGGCTTAATTAGGTGTACCGTAAATTGTGCTGCGACCCATTGGGTCATCACAGAATATGAACTTGGCAGTGAGGTCACAAACAGGACCATGTCTTTAACACAATTACACACTTTAAAACAGCAAGTAATTTGAACCATTATTAAACTACTCGTTATTTCTACTAGTTTATACAAATATGCGAATCATCTCATTAACTATGGACTATACAAAATGTCCCAAGCAGAAATGGATTCTACGTCAAAAATGACATACTGTAAGGATAAACTGAGAAAAAAGCCCTTTAAATCAGGCTGTTGTAGCTTTTGCCCTGTACATTAGGCTGTTAAACACGGGAGAGCATCCGAATTCTGCTGCAAACATAATTATCAGGCATCTGAAGAATCTTTTCCTGCACTTTCCTGTACAACTAGACCAACAACAAATCATGGGGCGACTGTGGCTCAAGAGGTAGAGCAGGTCGTCCAATGATCCATGGGTCGGCGGTTCGAATCCCGGCTCCTCCTGTCTACATGTCGAAGTGTCCTTGGGCAAGACACTGAACCCCAAATTGCTCCCGATGTGCTGGTTGGTACCTTGCATGGCTTCCGCCGCAATCGGTGTATGAATGTGTGTGTGAATGGGTGAATGTAATGCACAATCTATGTAAAGCGCCTTGGATAAAGGCGCTATATAAATGCACCATTTACCATTTACCATTGTCACCTTCTTTTAGGTGGCAATCGTTCCATTCTGCAATCGGCATCAACACCTTCTTATTAGGGGTGTGCTGAAATATCGATATGGCGATATATATCGATACGTCCTCCCGCGATAAATAATCGATATTGATTATTAAAATATCGATATTTTTTAAAAAAAACAAGGAAAAAAAACGTTTTTTTTTTTTAATTTTCTTTTTAATGTTGTTCATAATGAAGTGATGAACAACATGTTTAGAAAAGGAGGAAATTATAGCTAAAATAAAGCAAATCCCACTCAGATTCCACAGCAACCAGAAGTACTGAATTACTGGATGGTGATTTGTCCAAACAGCTTTGTGGGAATACAGCATTCCACATATCGATATGGAGGTGTATATCTGCCACGGGTGCTAAACCTGAACTTGAAGAAGAAGAATTGACATGCACCTCCCAATCTCTCTGCATTTAAGCCATTAAGTATACTGTTCTTTGGACAATGCCACAATGACACAACCCCTCCTAAGATTCCTGTAAAGCCTAGTAATGACAGGTTTTCAAAAGATTGTACCTGTCAGGCGAGTAGGCTATATAGGTGATGCCCCAACGGCTTTTTTTGTTGTTGCAGAATTTGCATTCCTATTCATAAGTCTTAAGACACACTGTAGTTGAAGCGAAGCACCACAGGCTGATGGATGGATGGATGGTGGTTTCCAGGAACTTCCCCATCAGTGAATCAGTATTTCTTCTCCTCAACGCCACAACGACTAAACGCAGGAAAGAGCAATAGGAAAAATGCAGAGAATACTACAATTAATAATCATACTATTGATTCAGTTATTTATATTATTAGTGTTATGGCTGCGTTCCAGTCACATTCATCAGACGATGGTAGTAACTAGGCTAACTGAACAAACACAAACGCATTCACACATTCATCAGACGATGGCAGTAACTAGGCTAACTGACCAAACACAAACGCTCAAAGGAAAAACAACGGAAGTACAAACAAAACTGTCATCCTGTCCTGAGACCTCTCCTCACCTGGTGGGTCCAATTCACGTGGAGTTCAATTGGAGCAGGACCATGGAGGCTGTGAGGACAGAATGTGGCTCTACTCTACTTGAGGGAGGACGTTATAAGCCACCAGACTGTATTTCACATCACAAGGTGAGTAAATATGAGATTTTAACTAAAAACAGGTCATGAAAATAACAGTAAGCCTGTAGTGATGTCTATATGCTCTTGAAGTCATAAAATACATTTGTATCAAAAGTAAATCTGTCCATATACTTTTTGTTCTTTCCTTCAACACAAAATATCTCTTTGCCAGAAATAGCCAATCTATGAGCTTGTGGGCTTGTAAATCTGCTATTGTCACTTATTGTCACCTTTTTTTTACCCTTTTCTTGTATTATTAACAAGAATGAAAAGCTGAATAAGTTTATGTTTCAATAGCAGTAATAACAGTAAACATTCCCGCAGTTCTGTCACAATTCAAACACTGATCCATCACAGAATATTATGTACTTGGCAGTGAGGTCACAAACAGGTCAAGTGTCCTTGAGCAAGACACTGAACCCCTAATTGCTCCCGATGTGCAGGTTGGTGTCTTTACATGGTTTCCTCTGTCATCGGTGTATGAATGTGTGTGTGAATGAAATGCACAATCTATATAAAGCGCCTTGAATAAAGGCGCTATATAAATGCACCATTTACCATTAGTGTCTGAGGAAGGGCGAGAGCCTGAAACATCACAAAAGCACTCCTCATTCACAAAGGAGAAATACGCCACAGTGTAAATTATACAGGACATATTTTCTTTCTTTTTTTTCTTGTGGGATTAATTCGTTTTTGGACTAAAGGCTATATTTCCAACTACGTTGTATGTTTCCTCAGCTGCAGGTAAGAGTTGGCTATTCTGTGTGGCGTCCGCATGTGATCAATATAAATTAATACCAAGACGCAAATGGAGGCAGATGGTGCTTGCAGCAAAGGCATTTAGGCCTACGTGAAACTTTAATTGGCTGAGTCTCTGTCAACATAATTTTATGCTGATCAGCGAGTTACAGTGGTAATAATAATCATCATCAACAGCCTTTCTTGTCTGTCTGTCCGTCATGTTTGTGAACAAGCGTGAGTGAGGTGAGCTGGCTTAAAACTATGATATGACTGGCCGACTTTCAAACACGCTGATGCCATTCATTCAAATAGGCTAATATGGTCTTCTATTTTTTATATAGGGCTAATTATCCCTAGTGACTCCGTCTGCTGTCTGTCTGTCAGACCGGCATATCTGTGAAGTGTGAACCGACACACACACCTACACGCGTGCAGTCACACGCACGCACGCACGCACAGACTGCACTGCGCGCGCGCACACACACGCGCGCGACGCCACGCACATGAATGGTCCACGACATATAATAAAATAGTCTATAAATACATCACAGGGGCGCAAATATTTTTCAGTTGCTGACATAAAACATGCGTCACAAGAGATGCGTCATAGCCTAGTAGCCTACACACGACAACACAGGTGGTACAGCAGCAGCTCCGAATTCTGAACAAGCGGCATAGTGCATTACTTTTATCATAAATAAGTAGGCCTAAAATTAGCATTGCCTTTGTCAAGACAATGGTAATTTATGTTTGTTTAATTTATGTTCCCAATCCCAGGTCCTACCAGTAGCCTAACCTTTCTTGAGCAAATGAAGTGACTTCACTTGATGCCATGCCCGACCTGTTGTAGGAAGAGCGATATACGGGATGGCAGCATCCAGAAAAAAACACAAAAAACACGATTACGAGCAGCAGCAGTGCAGTAGCATTATACCTTCTACACCAAAAATCTTAAACTCACCTCTTAATTGGCGCTGAATAAAAACACTGGTTCTCCTGACAAATTCGCTGGTCTCAAGTTGCATTCACAGTCAGTCACACAGGAGGAGATGAAGATGACTTAAAGTGGCGCGAACCTGACTGATAGAGCCTGAGGGACTTCTCTCAACTTCTCAAGTACCATATGCATATGGTATAGCTCCGCCTCAGGTAGTTAGTTATCAAGTAGACTAGAGTCCCACCACTGGAGGAAATAGTCCCTTCTTGGCCCACAGGCAGTAAGAGTCCCTGTAAGGACCACAGTTTAATACCTTTTATTTTGTATGTGTATATTCATGGTGTTTTATGTGGTGACAGGAAGTCATTTTGAAGGAATCTTACCAGCTGTTAGTCATCTCTTGATTGAATCAAGCTCAGCTGTGGCAGGGGTTTATACCTGAACTCTACCTGACTGCCTCAGATTCAATGAAGGACAGAACAAGGCAGCATGGAGCTGATGGAGGTTGCACAAATGTTTGCTTGATAGTAGCCTACCATGGTCACAGACGGATAAGGAAAAGACAGACATAGGATGGACAAGGCATCAAACATGGAAAGATCAGAACTTCAGGGACCTCTACATGCTACAGAAGGATTTAGCACCCAGCTGGAAGGGGCACAAGGTACATTTCTAGTTGCTTGCACTGTTATATTGGTATTGTTGGACTTATGTGGTTATATATTTTCTAATGTTTGTGTAAAAGTGTAAAGTATTTTCTATGCTGTCATTTTGATAATTGTTTGTTGTTTGATGTGTGTATTTTATGCCTTTTTTCTTTATAGTTTCCACATTGAGATCTGAATAAAACTTTTCAAACTCATCAGTCGGCTTCACCCTTTTATGGCCAGCTGGGTCCGCTACAGTCCCCCCTCCTCCCCCCTCTCTTTATTTATATAGGCTACTGTACTGTAGGCCTACACACGTGTGACTTTTTTTCTAACCATGTGAAGATTTCCTTTTTTGCATAGAAGTGTATATTTGTATGTGTTTAAACTTTAAATGTGTTGATGAATTGAAAATGGAGGACCCTTAAGGTGGTTGCACACCGGCCGTGTGTGTTTGTGGCCCAATCCCAATCCACTCCCTTGCTGACTCAATGAGCCCTCACTGACTTAGCTGCGCGTTCATGTGAAGTCTGTGAGGGCTTGAGGGATACACCACAGCGCGTAATCAGCGCCTCAAACTGTGACTCCGCCCTATTTTGGGGGAAGTTGTGATTTGCGCTCGTTCATTGCAATGCAATTTGCGGCATTTTCAAAACAATATTGAGCAGAGTAGCGATTATCAAACGTATTTGCAATGCCATACGTTGAAAGATCTGTTGCCCGTGGACAAGGCACACTACCTCCGCAAGTTAGATAGCATCGGCATAGATGTTGGTCCGTATGTGATTAAGGATTGGACCAAGTTGCATTGGCAGCCATAGAAAATTCTTACCCCAGGCTAAACCGGATGTGACTTTTTTGGGCGTTCCGGAGTAGAATGCGGTTCTTTGCTGCGCATTAGGATTCGAATGAGCCTTCACACCTGCCAAACGAAGCGAACTTTCGGACAATGCGCAGCAGGATTCGTTTTAATCGCAGCAAAGCTTTCTGGTGTGAATGTGACCTTAGAGAGAAGCCTTGGTTGTCAAGCTATTGCATGTTGGAGCGCGCCACGTCTGATGGAATGACGTGTGAAGGTCACACGTGACGTGAAACAGCACTCCATCAGTCCCTGATGTCTAATTACTTCACAGAACCCTTACTCAACTTTCTAATAATGGAACCATGCAGGGTACTGGGGCAACCCACTCATGTCTGACGCTGCATGAGCTAAGAAACTGGAGCTGTGTTAAATAATGTTAACACACTGCCAATGATTGATGGCACTATTAGGCAGTGGGATCTATTAAATCCATAATTGAGTTGATGTTGCGTCCGTAATGAGCTTTCGCTGCCAGTTCAATCATAACGCAACATAAAGCGCAGCATCATATCGAGGCGCAGTCAAGAGGAGATGGGCTGGCAGTACATCACAGCATCCTTTTTTTGTCACCTATCCATGAACATTTTCAGCAATATTTATATTCCACGATTTAGTCTTGGTAATCAATTTCTACTCTGTAATGTTTATTATCCACTCATGCTATTTGCTGTCAGGCTAATTAAGATTCATATTTAAACATTCTTACCTGGAAAAAAAATAACCGGACCGAGCTTGTCTGGTTTTAAAGCTCTAATTTAGGCTAATTTGTTGGTAATAGGAGGCTCTTTGCAGCCACAATTGACCATATTTGGGGTGTGTAGCCACTTAAAGCACCTATTTTACTCTAAATGGGACAATTATTTACAAAATAAACATGTATTGAAGAAGATCGAAAAAAGAATAGCTTTATTGAAAACATAAACTCATTAGGAACATGTTTACTGAGGTAATAAATCAAGTGAGAAGTAGGGCATTTTCCCACTGACTTCCAGAACGGGAACTCTTTTTGCAGCCACAGGAGTCACACCCCGATGGCCTTCTACTTTGGGCCACTTAGGATCTGAGAAATAATTAATCATTTCCTTCCATCTACCCAGCTAGTCTGGCTGGGGCAACTCCTCTCCATTTTTGGTTACTGTTCCTGTAGGCCTATCTAATCTTTTGTCTTTATGTTTGCTTTGGATATTCAGTGGTGAAAGTACTCAGAATTCTTTTTATGTAGAAATAATCTGTAAAAGACCTGTATTCAAAATATTAGGCTACTCATTATTCAGAATATCCCATTTCACATTTCACAATGTACGACAGAGTACAGCATCTTGCAATGGGTCTGGTCCACAAGATTCGATACTCCACCAAGATACCCATGTACCTGTCTAGATACTTCCTTAATGTTAACGAAGTCCACACCCACAACACCAGAGGGAGTGCAACGAACCATGTACAACCCAGATTCGGCACAAACAAGGGACTAAATTCTTTTCGCTCCTATGCCACCAAAATGTGGAACGCCCTACCAACAGTCATTAAGACATGTGAATCCCTTGACTCCTTCAAAACCGCTCTCAAAGGGCACCTACGGACGGCTGCAATTCGAAACTGGCCCCCGTAAAAATCAGAATCCCCCCCCCCCCCCCCCCCTTTTTTCCCCTCACTGTATATATTTATTTTCCCTTTTTACCTCTATGATGAATTCCTGTTCTGTTCTTTGACTATATAGAAGTGTCTATTTGTACGTCTCTAAATGTTTTGATGAATTGAACATGGTGGACCCTCTTGTAAACAAGTGTAATGCTTAATTGGGTCGTCCACTCACAGTTAACAGTCTTTGTATTGATCAATCAATCTATCAAAACTTTCCATTTTACACTATGGCAGTGTTTTTCTTCATGCAAATATAAATGCTTAAAGCTGTCCACATAAACAGAAATGGTTGAACGACAAAGGCTGATTAACTAGATCTGTGTTGTGATTGGATTAAATTAGATTAGATTGTTCTATATATGTATACTCTGACCTTGCCATTGTGAGATGCTCTGAGGAAGCCTATTTGAGATGAAATGCATCAGCTTTGTGATGCAATAAATAGTGATTTGTATTTCTCCGCTCGTCTTTTGGATGTGCTTCATCAACAACGTTTTCTAATGACCCGTTCTGTTCTCCCCGCAGGCATCACCTGTCTCATCTCATCTCCTCTTATTAACTCTACCTCTTACCCTGAAAGCTTTGATGATTAAAGAAAGTGTCTGCTTGTAGCCTATGCCTGCGTTTGTGTGCACTGAGCACCAGGTCCCTCCTGGTACACACGTGCTGTCTGTCTGCACGTGCATATCGTCGCTGTCGGGCAAAAGCCTTATCTCCATAATTTCAACGTATGTTTTTTCATTTCATTAATGCTGTTCGTCATTTTACTGTATACTTCATCATATGACCGTGTCTCATGCACAAAGTAGTGAACATTGCAAACGTTGATGATCTGATTCTACTCTACAGGCTCTACAGGCTACGTAAAAAAGGCTCAAGATTTAGCCTATAATGACATGCCCAAAGTATATAGGGACACCAGGTTGAAATTGATTAAGTCTGTATGTGGTTTGTATGAATATTTAGCCAATGGAAAGTATTGGTAGTACATACATACTACATGTTCTTTTTTCCATTTCCTGATAAGGAACAGTTTTGGATTAATAATAATAATAATTAATTGCATTTTTATAGCGCTTTTCCAAGTGCTCAAAGCGCGATTATTCAAGGTTTCCACCAATCAGCAACGATATGTATTGTTCGTTCATTAAGACTCTTCAGCTCAGGATTGACCATTACCTACCATTTATTGCAAAGCTATTGCATTTAGTTTGGTGGTGTGGCTCTGCTTATGTGATATTACAGATTACCTGTGCAACATACACAGTCACAAACCCCCCAGAGCAGAGCACAAGATTAAGACTACATGAACATGAACAACATAACAACTTAAATTGTACAGTATGCCATAACCACATAGATACATATCACACAAAACAATCCAAAAATCACGTTATAATCACAGAATCACCCATTACAGAACTGGATACCACATATCATAGTACAACCCATAATTATTAGAATCACGGAATCACCCATTACAGAACTAAATGCCACAGGGAGGAGGCCAGGGAGGCGGAGGGAATTTGAACGCCGACATCTGAACAACTACTGACTCGGCTAGCATGTAGTGAACGGAGAACAGTGACTGCTTAAATAAATGGACCTGACGTACTGTGGGTATGTCACGTGAGTGAGTTAGCTTGAAGCGAATGAGAAACAGACTGATTAGTGTGGGAGTATATATGAATGAACTATTAGCGAATGGAATGGGGGGGTCTGGGGAGAGCTGTGCTGGATTCTGTCTGTGTCTACGCATGTTGCAACAGGTGGAACGTGTAGACAGACAGACAGACAGACAGTGCACCAGGTCCCTCCTGGCTGAATAATTGGCGTTGATGGATGGGGTTGCTGTGCCAAGTAGTCAGTCCATCTAGCTTGCTGTCTATGAGGGAGGAAAGGTCAAGAAGTCAAAGACAACACAAAGAACCAAGACCGCGACTGGATGGAACCTGAGCAATCGTTCACTTCATACAATAGAATGGAATAGAATCCCCATCGATGATGTCATCGGTGGACATGTTTCTGAACTGAAAAAGAAGAATGAACCCACGCTCTCATTTGATCCAATTATTTCCAATTATGTCTGAACTGTCCATAGCCCGCCAATGAGATGCAGAGTGTGTAGAAATGGTACGATCTTGAAGTTCTGACACGGATGAAGGCCTGCGCACTGAGACGTGTTTGTCTGGTTTGACTGCTGCTGCGGATCCTCAACATTATTAAACAAGACTCTTACTACGACTGAGAGTGCAGATTTTAATCTCTTGCTTATATGTTTTCTTTGAATCTGCACCCAGCACACGCCTGAACCTTTAAAAGAGTGTCTGAGTTGAGCGAGCCTTTTCCCTTGAAGTGAACGATCTTTTAATGAGCATTAGTGATGACCAATTATATGAAAATATATAGTTGAAAATTGTTGTGTTCCTTTAACACTGAGGAATTTAATGTACTATTTAATGTGTTATTGTGTGTGTGTGTGTGTGTGTGTGTGCGTATGTGCATGTGTGTGTGTGTTGAGCACTCTGTGGGATGCCCAACACATTAGCTGTTCTTCTCAGGGGTTTTTCCGGGTGTGAAAGACTAAGCATGATCACATCCATCCACCCATCTCCCCCTCTTCTTGTTCTCTCTCTCATCTTCTGACCTCTGTTCTCACTCTCTTGTCCTCTACTCCTCCCCTCCCCTCCCCTCATTCTATCATTATTTCTCTCTCTCTCTCTCTCTCTCTCTCTCTCTCTCTCTCTCTCTCTCTCAGTGTGAGCGTAAGGCTCCCAACAATGAAGCAGATGGCTGTTCACTGCTTGGCCAAGGACCCTTTCTTACAGCGCACACATACAGTTCAACAAACACGCACGCACGCACGCACGCACGCACGCACGCACGCACGCACACACACTGCAATCATCATTTGGGTTAGTCTGTGTGTGTGTGTGTGTGTGTGTGTGTGTGTGTGTGTGTGTGTGTGTGTGTGTGTGTGTGTGTGTGTGTGTGCGCGCGCATGTTTAAGTGTGCAATGCATACATGTGCATCATGCGAGTGCCAGCTTTTCTGACTGGGTTCACCTCCATCAATAAAGATCACACCTACAGCACACAGTCACCTTGTTCCCAACAAAGATGTCTTACCGCATGAATGCGTTCCACTCACTTACACCATGGGTCTCAAACACACATACAATAGGTCCACATTGCTGAGCTTAATAAAGTACACTTACTACAGCAGTATATATACTGGTACAGGTAGCATTATAAAATACTGAATTCAATTCAACTACACCGCAGCTATAGCATGTAGATCAGTGGTTCTCAAAGTGGGGTCCACTGAAAATGAATTGCTTGGCAATGCTGGCAATGCTATTTACATAAAATCTTGAAAAATGTTTAAAATGTTTCAAGAATATGCTAAATTGTTAACTACACAAATCTTGTATGGGGGTCCCTGGCACAAAATATTTTGAGACTGGTGTCTGTGGCCAAATACATCCTTGCCAAATTACGTCCTTGACATTTGAGAACTATACTGAAATAACACCTATAGCTAGTACGGCAGCATTATAAAATGCAGAATTTAACTGCATCACAGATAGACAACAAAGTTCAATAAAGCTGGTAATTCATTACGTGTTGAATGAACCACTGGTATTCAGGACCCAATCAGGCAGCAAACGTGGGTGTCTGTTTGCTACAGTCTGCATCATTTTCAAAAGGTGTCCGGTGTCCGTAAAGTGTAATGCTTTAGTTTTCATAACAAAACAGGGTCAGCAGTGTTTTCAAATATCTCCATTTAGGGGTTTGAAAATGCCACATTAGTGTGGATGCTAGGGGTAAACATATAGCAAAAGCCAAGGTGTGTTTTCACTGTGGAGTGTGGACTTATGCTAATGTATGATTTATTTATGTTTGCATAATACTATATATCGTGCTGTGAGGAGCATGTAGATCAGCAATTTTCAGTGTGTGACACCCGCAGGTAGTATAACTAAGGCTTAATGCAGTGGGTTCAGTGTGAGAATGCATGCTAGGAGGTGTTTTGAGGTTTGTGCGTCTATAGGCATGCAAAGATATGTGAGTGTGTGTGTGAGTGTGCATTGTCCTGCATGCAAGGCGTATTCTATGAACTGTAGTCTTAGCCCACGTCTCATGCATGCAACTCTCGCCTGGTTCCTCATCAGCGTCGGCGAGCAGACGACATCAAAGGGGACAAACGATTCCCTCATTGCTTCTGTGGCAACAGAACCCAAGCAGCAGCCACACAGATTCACAAAACATAGGCCTCAAGCATTTGGCAGCATTAGGCAGCTGACAGGCAGAGCTGTGCCACAGTGCCGCGAAAAGCCAAGTTAAGAAAGGCAGAGCAGAAAAGAATGTATATTGACTGCTGTTAAATACGACTTGTTCTTTCATGGCCAAAAAGTTTGGAGCTCATTTGTGCATCCATAGAACAGATAAAAGTATAAAGCCACTCAAAGCAAAGTAGAACAGAGCAGAGCTGGTCTGCTCTTAGATGAACACTTTCTTCCACGACCAAAGCACGACCAAAGGGCTTATGTTTTGTGTATTTAAACATCCAACAAAAGATTGTGTGGGTGAGACAAAAGGAAACCCCAAAGGGTTTATACAAACATCTGAACCCAACAATAAAAAGAAAACATAGTGGTGGTGATCACATAAAGCCACGATAAAAAATTCAAGAAGTAGGTCCTACTTCTTGAGTTCAGGAGAATACGGCAGTTTGTTTTTAGACCGGCTGGCGGCACGGCACTATGGCTGCATTTTTCTGCGCGTGTTGTTAACTGACTACGTGGCCGGTTAAAACTGATATGAGGTCAAGGGACTTACATGGCTGGTTAAAATTGATATGAGGTTAGGGAACTTACATGGCCGGTTAAGACTGAGGTTAGGCTTATAGAGTTAGGGTTAGATTTATTGTTAGGGTTTGTAATGTTGGACAACGCACGTCGCCACTGTCTAAACAGCAGCCGTGATCAGAATGCAGCCTACTGAATGTCTCCAAAACATCACAATATAAGGTTTCGCACTGGAGACGATTGCGGTAGGTCAGTAGACGCATATACTGGATCATTGAATGCTCTGATTAAACGTGATTTTGTCCCTTTCAATGCATTGAGGCTGATGGCATTCGAATCTGAAGGATTCACAGGATTCACTGTAACTATTTGATTTGACCCCATGGCCTTTCCTCTAGTCAAGAAGCATTTTATGCACATCCATTTGTGGCAGGTGGAACAGTGTACTAGTAGTGCCACCCTCATTCAGGTAAAAATGCCACCTTTGTACAAAATAAATCTCAATCTCATATGCAGAACGCAGGATTTACCCTAGTGGCTTTGATAAACCCATGGCTTGTCCTCTAGTGCAAAGAAACCAAATTGTGGTACTTCTAGTAATCTTTTTTAAGCCCCTCTGGTGTGAGAACTGTGCTCTAATGATGGAAGCGATTGCTTCAAACCACTTACTGTAGGTCTGGGTGTGTGTGAAACAACCCCCCCCCCCCCCCCCCCCCCAACAACACCATGACCACCCCTCAATAATAAAATAAATGACTACATAAGGTCAACAGGCAAGTGAAAAAGAGTGAATATCTTCACAGATACAGTAAAGAAAGAAAATGACCAAAAACAAATTGGAGGGGAGAATTGGGTCGTTGTCTTTTATGGTGATAGCTGTAGCCTATATCACCCGTGCTGGGTGCATGTGAAATACAGATGCTGAGATGGACTGCTGGAGGAGGGCCCCTCTGGCAGGACACTGAGTGGCATCTAATGTGCAAATGGTGAGGGATTTTCCTAGGAGATGACACCATCTTGTTTTTAATCCCCTAAAAGCTCCTGGCACAGGAGAGGAGTTGGCTGCTGCCGGCAACTATAGAGGTGGTACATCTCTCGTTTCGCGTCTCTCTCTCTTTCCCTCTGCCCTCGTCTCTCACCTTAATTCCTCTGTCCGCCCCTCGTTGTAACTGTCACTCCATCTCCCTGTCTCCTAATTTCTAGCCTCGGAAACCACAGGCGTTTTGTTTAATTCCTGTCTCTCCTCTCCTTTTCTCTCTTGCTCTTTCCGTCTAATAAGAGATGACTCATTACAGTTTGGCATACAGATGCTCTTATCCATGGTGCCCCTCTAGGTTTGACAAACTTGACAAACCACAAGGTCAAGGAAATAGAGTGAAAAGAAAACAATTGTTCCTTGTGTTGTGCTACAAAAGAAATACTATAGGTAAACATTGTCTGTCTAATGCTTTCTTAGCATTTGTGGAAACATATAGCCTATATGTAAATAACATAACTGAAAAAGAACCACCAACATAAACAAGAAAAGAATATTGGCAACCAGAAGTGATAGAGGAATGAGGTATGCTAGGGGGTGAGGTAGTGTCTGAAGAGGTGAGTTTTCAGACTGCGGTGGAATAGAAGAAGAGGAGTGAGTCTGCACAGTCCTGACTGACTGAGGGGGTGAGGTCATTCCACAGCTTGGGAGCCAAGAGTGAGTTTATAGGACAGTGATTCCCAACCTGCGGGCCATGGCCCATGGTGGGCTGCGAGAGTATTATTATTATTATTATTATTATTTTTGTCTCGCTCTCTATTCTCGTCTCTTAATTTCTGTTTTTCCTAATCTCCCACTCTGCCCACAACCTAGTATAATAGTATCTCTCTGTTATTCCTCTTTCTCTCCTCTCTTGCCATTATTCTCTGCCTCCAGTTCTCCAGTTCTCAATCTCTCTCTCTCTCTCTCTCTCTCTCTCTCTCTCTCTCTCTCTCTCTCTCTCTCTCTCTCTCTCTCTCTCTCCTCCCTCCCTCCTGCTGGAGGGCGGTAGATCTTTCTCTGGTAATTAAAACAAATTAGGGTAAACATTGGCACTTAAAGTTTTTACAAATTGCTTTGAGCTATAGGCTATTGTTGCAACATGCTAGACTCCTAATACAAACCACACTCTTGCCAAAGCAATCACTCTTGCAAAACTCTTCAAATTCTTAAAATATTCAGACTTTTGTGTCAATACAGTAGGCCTACACACAAACCATAAAAAACATATACCGGTAAGGGAAAAGTTATTCTGCTGAAATACAAGCACATTTCCTGCTTCACACTCAATCTTCCTGAATAAAATCTCTTTGTGTTGCCTTTAAAGTGGCTAAACATCAACATCCCAAGCATCAGACACAGTAGTAGTTGGTCCCGAGCATGCTCAGGTACCGTACATTGTTATCTGTGACAACATATTCAGTTTCTGCCTTACTGCTCTGGTCTGCAACTGGTTCAGTGATCAGCCACAATTTCCAGTTCTTTATCTCCCATACTCTCCATTTCTTAATCTGATTGAGGTTTTTTTCTGCCTGGAGAAGGATCTAGTGCAATCCACATGCACAGATAGTCGGATACCATCCACTGCTACAGGTTATGGAGGAGGCATGTGTGCACGGCGAATCTGCGATATAGCTGCTGAGGCATTTCAGGGCTGGATTCACCATTCTAGGAGATACCTCCCCTGTTGCTTGGCCATTGAGAACATTACCTGAGCCACTACCATCCCACCTGTGATGTTGATGAGGTCCTGTGATAATTTTTCTTTTTTTCCCCTTTTTTATTATGTATGCATGTATTTTTGTGTATATGTATAGATATATTCATTTATTTCTATTTTCGACTGTTTTTCCGACTATCCTTGGGATTGTGGGTGGGGGGAGGGTGGGATAGGGGATTGAGTTTTATTTTTATATTTTATTAGTTTATTATGTTATGTTACAAAAAAAAATCACACCCGTGTGAACTGAGTGGTGTAAGGTATTATATAGCCTGATCAGCTGTGTTCTGATGTAATGTCTGACGTAATGAAATCAGCATCAACCAATCAGCATCAACCATGCTCATTTTTTTTGCACAGACAGACAGACAAACAAAGCCAGTTGTAGGAGTGGTTTACACCACTCAAAAACCTGTATAAAAAGATTTTGAAAAGAAAGATGAGGTCCTGTGACCAGAAAAGAACACAAGACAGGATGCAGACTATTTTTTTGTTTTGTTTTTACTGTAAAAATATAATAAAACGGACAGTATTAACACTGAACATTGAACATGCATGCAAAGGCATCATTTTCCCGATAAGGCATTCATATATAGGGTTTTCCATTCATAGTGTTTTCTATAGTGTTTTCCAGTCAAACTAGTCTATTAAATTCATGCTAGTGGTTAACATTAATACTAGTGTATTAGAGTGTACTAGAGTATTCAATCAATCAAACAAACATTCATACTATTTTCAATTCATACTAGTGTTTTCCATTCATATCGTTGTGAGCTTGTAAATGGGCTACTTTATTAATTAATTATTTTTTAACATTTGAACACAGAATTTGTATGGTGTTCCTTGGCACAAAATATTTTCAGATTCATATTAATTTGGGGGTCCTTGACATTAAAGGTCCTACAACATGAAATTCAACTTTTCAATTTTTTGTGGTGTTTTTTGCACTCCCCTATTTGTTTTCTATCCCCTCAAATATGCAATTTTGAACAATCAGGCTTTCTATCATATACAGTAGGGGCTTTTATGGAAATTGCTCTCAGGAGCATGACCATGTGTGATGTCATCTGTATCACCCTACTTGGTATAATCTTCAGTTCCAAATTTGCATTTCCACTTTGTTTACAATGTCCGCACTGATTTTCCAAGCTGGCATGGAATGGAAATAAGCCTGCAGGGCTTATCTAGCATCAGTATTATAATGACTCAAAGATAAAATATTTTGCATTATCAGCGTCCCCACCACCTCAGGACATTGTGGTACTGTCTGCACCTAACTGCTTCAGAAGCCAGAAAGAAACGACATGGACTGGTTATATCAGAGTGGTGTTTTAGGCATGGTGATTTTACCATTAGAAATACGTTTGAGGGACATAAACAATATGATGTAAAATATAAAAAAAACAGTTTTAAAATGCATGTTGTAGTTCCTTTAAAACATTTGAGAACCATTGCAGTAGATCCTTCTCCATATTGTACCAGTAGGATTACAACACTTGTAGTTCAGTTAGGGCCTAAAGGAATATGTAGGGGTTTTTTTTTGCATTTAATTTGTTATGCTACTGACATTTTTGTGCACAGCAACACTTTTGAAAACAAAATGTTGCATTGTGGGTTTGAGCTGACAGGCCCTTCTGATGTCAAGCAATCATGTCAATTCAAGTGACAGATGCCAAAAATTAAATATTCTTTAGGGGCATGTCATGTGATCTACTGGTAGATCGCAATATACCTTTTGTGAGGGGACACAGGGAGAACATGCAAACTCCACACAGAAAGACCCTTTCATCAACCCCACCTAGCCTAGGGTATGGGCACTGATGACGCAGAGGAGAGAACACACCCCCAGCGCCCCCAGCAGGAACCAAGGACCTTCTAGCTGTGAGGCGACAGTCAGTGCTATACCGACTGCGTCACTACTGGTAGATCGCAATATACCTTTTGGGCACCCCTGAGTAAGGCTATGCAACTCATGAATGAATTGAATATATTTGTATTGGGAAAAAAAGGGGAAAAAAGAGGAATATATTTATTATGGTTCTGCGATGAATTGGATCTGCTTTTATGTACTCTGATGAAGCACATCTCCCAACCTTAGGGACTAGTCTGAATCCCCCATACATAAACAGCAGATCCAAAACAACAGGTGGTAGCTGGTGGTGGAGGGTGAGCAAGACGGCAGTGGTGAGTGCAGCAGCAGCAGCATGACAGCAGCAAAAGCAAGCAGGAATGAGCAGTGCAAACTTCCAGATTAATAGAGTGGTCTGATAATGAAATGATTGGATGAGTGGATGGACGTGGATGGAGTTGAGGCTGCCACAACGGCACTGAGTTTCCTGACAGAACTTGCTATGCGCATGTCTGTGACAGGCGCGGCGCTCATTTACTTTATCGATTCTCATTTTGCAATATCTTGATGATACCTTTTTCAACAGTATAGGCCGGCATAGCATCCTTTTTCATGTCAGCCCTATTGTCATAAATAGTATAGGGTAATAGATCCTGTACATGTGTTTTGTATTAACTAAGGCTCTGATCCATTAAGGTCAAACTGAGTCAGCGTGCTGCTATATTGTGCATGTCTGCTGTCTGGAAAGGCTTTACTAAAGTACTACACTAATTGGAACAGAGCCTTTATTACTATCAATATGGCTGCCATGAAAATAGGGTAGCAATGTAGAAAGGGGGCACGGTGACGCAGTCGGTATAGCACTGAATGTCGCCTCACAGCTAGAAGGTCCTTGGTTCCTGCTGGGGGCGCTGGGGGTGTGTTCTCTCCTCTGCGTCATCAGTGCCCATACCCTAGGCTAGGTGTGGTTGATGAAAGGGTCTTTCTGTGTGGAGTTTGCATGTTCTCCCTGTGTCCCCTCACAAAAACATGCAGTAATCTCTGGTCTCTAAACTGCCTCCCCCTGGCCATGCTGGGGCGCCTGATGGAGGGGAAAGGGACTGGTTGGAATAACGTGTTCCTTCCACACGTCCAACCGGGGAAACTCCCCCCTGTCAGGTGAAAAGAAGCAGCTTGGACGCTCATGCACTGAAGGAAGCATGAGGTCAGTCCGATGCTTACATTCGATTACATTCGATTGACACTGGGTGAAAGAAATGGGTTACAAAATCGTAGGATCAAAGAAAGACCAATGTTTTCAGTTTTGCTAAGTGTGTTAAGTTAAGTAAGTGCAAACTGAGTGCAAAGCAGAGAATGTGCATTCTGTTTGGCACAGTTAAAATTAAAGGCATTAGCATTGTGTCAATTGCTTCAAGAATCAATGCTAGAGTTTAAGTATGGAAAGAAACTGTATAAACTAACATAGGTTGGATCCAAGAAACACACACACAGACACGGCAAAAAATCTACAGAGTGTTTAAATGCAAGAATTTAGCCGGGGGTGCAGACAGTAAACCTACGCCATTCGCACAATGTATTGGAAGTGAAGCTGTTGCATACTGAGTAGGCAGCAGCAGCTATAATGTGGATATGGGTGGATACGTTACAGTGGTGGAAAGTACATTTACTTAAGTACTGTACTTAAGTACGATTTTGAGGTATTTGTACTTTACTTCCAATATCCAATACTTTTACTTCTACTCCACTACAGCTCAGATCCAAATATTGTACTTTTACTCCACTTCAATAATTTGACAGCTTTAGTTACATATTACTTATGCAGATTTGTTATTACAAAACAATAATTATGATTAACCACTTCAGCCCTATATACATTTTGGCCATTTATAGCAGATCTACAAGCTCACAATGCCCATCGCAATCTTTTCAAAAGATTTGTATACATTTTAAAACCTGAGATGGGACATTCTGCACAATACTTGTATACGTTTACTCAAGTAAATTTTGAATTCCAGACTTTTACTTCTTTTTCATATTTCTTTCATAAAATGTCCATATTGCAGTATTCACACTTTTACTCAAATAGCCTAAGAAATGTGAGTACTTTTTCCACCACTGATAAGTTACTGCGGAAAATACTGGAGTCAAATGTTAATTTAATACTATGCCGTTCTGCCATTGTGCTGGACGTTAAATGCTGCCTTTCACGATGGAAATTAATTCACTTATTCATTCGTAGCCCATAACCCTACTGCCTATATCAGTAGTGGTGGAATGTAACTAAGCACATTTACTCAAATATTATACTTAAATACAATTTTGAGTAACTTTTGCTTTACTTGAGTATTTCCAATTTTGGATAGGCTACTTTATATTTCTACTCCACTATATCTCAGAGTCAAATATTGTGTGCGTTACATTACTTACATGTTACATTGTAGATTTAGATTATTAATACAAAACATAATGTATACATTAACCAATTAAGCCCCAGTTCGTTCATTCAAAATAGCAGACCACGTGACGTGACACATTTTTAGTTTTACATTAAATATTTTTTACGTTGTGGCACTGCTACTTAAAATCTGTTCATGTGGTGCTGTATGCATTAAGCAAGTTAAGGAGCAGGCAAGTGCCATAAGCTTAATGAAGATGGATCTTTTTTCCCTTCTCTGTAACCTGTAATAGTACAGTTATGGGTGATTGAGTGATTAAAGTTGTTCCTTTAAACCTTGACCACCTCATCTCAGCCAGCCAGGTATACTGCATATATACAGTATCTAACAATGGACAATGCTGCCACCTTATGTACAACATAGTCCATTACAACTAGTCAGGTAAGATTATTTGTCTTACCTTTTTGCAAAGCAGTGTTGATCTGTTTGTAAAGAACAACCACATGGAAGCTAGTTAGAACCCATTTTGTATTATTGTGAATCAATATTGGTCTGTGTGTCATTTCCCTGGCTGTATATATCACTTTCAACTCTTTTAATTCTATAGCACCCACAGCGTCCCAAGCTGGAATCGAACCCAGGACCTTCTAGCTGCGAGGTGACAGCACTACCAACTGTGCCACCGTGGCCCCATCACTTGCAACTCTTGATACACCTGTCGATCTTCGTTCCTACTCTCATCTATGGTCACGAAGTGTGTGTGTCAGGACCGAAAGAATAAAATTGCGGCTAGAGCAGCCTAAATGAGCTTTTTGTTTCTATTGTCACATATTGCTGCAATGTCAAGAAGTCAAACCCCCAGATTATAATGGGACATAACAATAACAAATGTTGTATCTTTACTTTGTCCCCACATTCTAAAATGATTTGTCCAGCCAGCGGTGCACACAGATTTGCAACTCTGAAATAGTGATTACACAGTGACATCTCATTGTCTGCCAACTCACACCACAGCTGTACCTGCAATTACGCAATCACAACCTCCTGGAACATCCTATAACAGAACAGGTTTTACCAGGCTTACAAATGAAGAATAATAAACCTACAACACAGTGAATGGTAGTGAGACAGCACAAATTAAAGCCAGCTACAAATTATACTGTAGTATTCCAAAAATGTGGTTTGTCGGATTTAAGAAATGTGTGGTGTTTGCTTGATATTTCATTACATTAACAAAGTTCAGACTGTCACAACCCCTTCTTTGTGACACCGGTTTGTCTACTGCGAGTGTGTGTTTTTGTCATTATATGTACTGTATTAGACAGACAGACAGACAGACAGACAGACAGACACACACAGAGCTTGTACGATCCTCACTTTGTCCATCCTTACTTACATCCATACTTGCAAGGATGGAAATGTTTAAATGGAAATGTTTGGGATCTCAGGTCTAAAGGCCTATTCATACTCCAGCTTTAGGTGATAAGGTGACCAACGAAGGTGAAACGGTGGTTAGTAAAGAGAGAGAGATGTGTTTGGGTGAACGGTGAAGCATGGTGAAACGGTGGTTAGTAAAGAGAGAGAGATGTGTTTGGGTGAACGGTGAAGCATGGTGAAACGGTGGTTAGTAAAGAGAGAGAGATGTGTTTGGGTGAGCGGTGAAGCATGGTGAAACGGTGGTTAGTAAAGAGAGAGAGATGTGTTTGGGTGAGCGGTGAAGCATGTTGCAGTTTTCGGTGGTCACCTTTATCACCTAAAACTGGAGTATGAATAGGCCTTAAAAGACACCATGATACAAATTTACAATTTACAATTTAGGCATTTAGCAGACGCTCTTAATCCAGAGCGACTTACATTAAGCAAGAACAAAAGCATGGGAATACATCACATATATAAAAAGCTTTTATCAAGAAACATGCGTAAGCTAAGAACGTAGCTAGAACATATCTATATAATGACACATACAAAGGGAGGAAAGACAGCGTCATCCTCTTTGGGATGCAGAAATACAGTAATTAACTCTTTTGTTGGTCTCTGCATTGCCTGCTGCCAGCTAGGCCAGGCTTCATACTTGAGGGCTGACCCATACATTTATTCAATCCTATCACACCTGTACATCTCTTAATTAGTGACGTATGTTAGAGGTAAACACCCCTGTGACAAAGCATGACTTTCTGGGAGTGTTGTAGCCTACGTGAGGACAAATTCCTTGGCACACTTCATACTTCAAATGTGTGAAGACATGCTTCTGCGTAGGTTCTCCCAAAAATAGACAGAGACTGGACAGGTGTTTGTTTATACTGGTAACTAGGACTTGATTTAGTTTCATCTCTTTTTATTAAGGATGGGAAAAAAGTGTGAACAAAAACAATAACGCTGAACTATTTCCATTCGGTTTGAGAGGAGACTTCTATGAATGAGACCGAACCAGAACATTTGAATACTGAGACACATGATCATGAAAGACCTATCTTAGACCTAATCTTAGACTTAGACAAATAAAACATTCTACGCAAGTTCTCCCAAAAATAGACTGAGGGATGTTTGTTTATGCTGGCAACTATAGGCTTGAGTACATCTTTATTATCTGAATATCAGAGCACTTCCTGCAAACCGGTATCACCTTAGTTAAAACCACAATGGTAACTAATTATAAGTAAAATTATAGATGGAGAAATGTGTTATTTCGGTTTAGTTTGAGTTGCCATATAGAAAATCAATCCTCTAGCAGAGAACGAACCCAATAAACCCAACAGTGCAATCATTTACATCTAAATACTGTGCGTGACAGGAATCGACCAAGAATGATTTAGATTGTATTTCTTTAACTTGCCTTCACTTAGAAATACAAACAACAACACGAATAATATTGTCCCTGGCTCCCTGCAGGCATGCTGTGTTTCCTCTGCCATGTTCATTCTCATATAGTTGCTGTGACAGCTTTGACATTCCCTCAAGGCTACAGATGCTATTATATAATCAGTCTTAATGAGCAATTGTAACTGTGTGCCATTGCCAACACACTGACACAGACACACTGATAATAAAAGGCTGAAACATCTGTTGTTATCCTCTCAAACTATTTTAAATGCATCTCGCGTGTCTTTGTTATCCGTACTGTAAATGTGCACATCATGGGGCACTTGGCAGCGGTGGCCGAACGGATTGCGGAGCGGTCTTGATACCGGAAGGTCGCCAGTTCGAATCAGCGGTCCGACACGTTAAAATTACCACCGCTGAAGTGCCCTTGAGCAAGGCATTGAACCACTATACCATGAAATGTTCTATGAGCAGGGCCTGGCTGGAAACAAGTTCTTGAGCTTAGCCCAGATACCCTGGGTAAATATAGTTGCTTTGCTTTGGGTGGTGCAGGGGTAAAGTTCCTGCCCGCCAACGGAATGGAGATAGGGGCCCTCCCTACAGTATACGCCTGGCACAGATCGGCAGATCGGATGTGAAACTATCATTGCTAGTTTACAACTGATGCAGTTGGCATGTTCACGCCCAGCGCCCATGTTGGGTAAACTTATGAAATGTACCTGTGCCCCTCTGTGTGCCCATAGTCTTAAAATGAGGTGTGGTTGGAGCATTGTTGGTGCATCTTTAGGTGGTGTGAGAAAGGTCTTTAAAGAGATTTTGCCTTAGACTAGCTCTGTACTGGTGTAAAGTCAACGTAGTCCCCCAGCACAGTATTTCTCTTCTATTTAAAGAGTGCATTAGATGGTAGATTTACTGATAGGCCTATAGGCAGGTTTGCAGCACATGCACACTGCTCGCAATTAAAATTCATATGAATTCAACACAATTACTCACGTTCAACATGGTAGATTACATTGCTGAGAGACTCGGCATTGATGTTGAAAAACAAATTAATGATCTGGGCTAGATTATCCATATTGCACCAGCCAATATGCCAAGCTGCATGGGAGGCACCAAACATAACAGTTTGTGGTCAGAAACAGAATATGAACCATTTTTCCAGACCAGCGGAGAGAGAGAAATAAGAGATAGATTGTGTCAATAGCCTACATTTATTGCTGATAGAAAATATGTTAAAAGACCTCAGGTGTACCAGAACATGTCGCCAAAATGACTACTAAAACGAATGTTTCACAGTAAGACTTTAAGTTGACATGTCAAGATATCACAGATGTCTCTTACAGATATATTAACTGGGGAGACATTGATGGAGAAAGACATGATTCTGAACTGCATCACCCCAAATAGGCCAGGAGCACTTGATATTTTCGGTGAGCGGAGTGCTTTTGTTCTCCCCGTCTCATTATATGACAATATTCTGCTTCCATAGCCGTGCGCTTTGACTTCAAAGCAAAATCATTTTCCTCAGCAGAGAAAGTGGTTTGCTTCACCTCCTTTATTTAAATAGTGCCAACTGTGCCATAGTGCAGGTGCACCCATGGCTCTTAAAGGGATTGAGAGCCACTATAACTGTTCTATTTCACATTACACCCACAACTTTGTTTTAAACTTTTAATTAATAGAAGAACCCTGCACTAAGTGATAAATTGTCAACAAAGAAATATGACATGGGGTTTGAGGAAGTCACGGTATATGCATTTTGTCTGCACAGCCTGGCCAGTAAAAATGGGGGGAATCTGCAAGGCAAATAACACTAACTGTAGCGCCTAAAGCCCATTATTAGGCGGTACTGGTTGCCAACAGCCAGGATTGAAGTTATGACGTGTGCTCCAGGAAAGTGATGTCCAAACATGTCCATTCAGTTGAAGTATATTTATTAGCTGCCAAAGCCCTATACTTTTACATATAAATAAACATATAAGTCAAAAGAATATACCGGTAGACAATGAGCCCTCCAAACACAGTCTAAAAACTGTTTGCCTTTGCATGTCAGCAACACCTGCACCTGATTAGGGCCAGGGTTAAATACCCCTCCCTGTAACCAAGGCAACCAAGGCCTTGATTGGCAAGTCCTTCAATGACAGCACAGAATAGATGCATGACTCAAATGGCGCTTACACACCCACCCCTAATTGCTACTGGTGTGAAAACACTAACTATGGAAAAAGGAAAACTTGTATAAAGCATATCGGTGTAATTTATCATCCTGTACACTGACCGTTTGAAGTAAATTATATCATGATCATGCATATTTATTTACTGTAGCTTTTATATTGTAATGACCGTTAGCACAGTAATGACCGTTAGCGCAGTAAAACAAATGACTCAAATGACTCTTTTTATTACGGCAAACAGCTCGTGAAACGAATCACACAACACCAACTATAAATACAATGGGGAACTGGGAGGGGGGTATAGGATGAGGCTCACAACTTGTATGTTGCATAACCCTGCAGTATTACTGCAGCAATAATGTTTGAAAGCAGTGGCACATTGGTTAACTTGAAGTTCATTGTTTATTGCGGCCCACACTGTTGCAGGTGAAATTTATAGCAGGAGCTATAGGGTGATGGCCCTATATCTTAACACATGGATGGATGGATTCAGATCAACATTACATTGCCTATTACAGATTCACTTCACAATGTTTTATGGAAAGTTATTTATAACAGGGTTTATGTTAGTATTTATTATTATAAAAGCTGTCAATGATATGATCAGTTTGCATTTTCATCAGGGAGCCAGTTGAACCTGTTTGGTGGACTTTATATGGTCTGCTTTGTGCAGTGTGGCTTGCACACAGGGGAGGTTGCCAACACACACACGCACACACGCGCGCACACACACACACACACACACACACACACACACACGCACACACACACACACACACACACACACACACACACACACACACACACACACACACACACACACACACACACACACACACACACACACACACAAAGCAACGGTATTGTATAATACATTAAGTAAACAATGTTAAAGGGATACCAGGGGTAGGGCGGCAGGCCCAACAAGTTCATTAGTTCAATGATATACCTATCCCTTTTTCGGGCACTTGGACAATGCTGCATTAGCAGCATGTGAATCACTGGAAATTGACCAAATGTATGTGCAGGTAGATCACATTACATGCCCCTAAAATGCGATCTGATAATTGTTTTGGTGGGTAGATCTTGTTGCATCATAGTCATTTTGAAAGTGGCTCTCAAGTCAAAAAAGTGTGGGCAACCTTGCCATTGAGAATGCATTGGGCGTTTAAGTTAAATAACTCCGAAACTACAAATCATCAAGTAAAAAGTTCCAGCATGTGTCTCCACAGTAAGCTGAATTATAAAAAGTGTGAATTGAGTTTCTAGGTGAAAGTGCTTTTTTGACGTGCCAATATCTGCCATTGAGCCCCATTGTGAATTTCTCAAATTTGAAAGCACTATATTTCTAAAACTATGAAACATTTCAAAGATTTCTTTTCAGGCAAACATGTTCACCGTAAGATGAACCTAAATAGGTTTGAATGGGGTTTCTAGGTGTAAGTATGTAGGACTAGTAGCATGCCAAAGTTTGTGCTATTGCCATTGAGAATGCATTGGGCGTTTAAGTTAAATAAGGGGGGGACATATTTTGACAGCAGAAACTGCCTGTCATAATTTCTCCCTATTCCAAAGCCCCCCCAGGTACATTATATATTTAAACTATTTTCAGCAATGGTACACTTATTTTTTCAGTGGGTAGATCTTGTTGAGCTGGTCATTTTGAAAGTAGATCTCACGTCATAAATGTGTGGGCACCCCTGGCCTACACTATTTTTGTTACTTGTCCGTCCAACATCTGGAAATAAAAATAAACGGAACTGAACTGAAAGTCAGGGTGTGACCGGAGTGCATCAGATAAAGACTGGTAAAGAAAAGTACTGTTGTCCCTATTTTTGGCATGTTATTGTAGGCGAAAAGTATAGTGGCACATTTAAATTGTTTTCCGAAATGCGTCACATTGTGATGTTACGTAGGTTCTCTCACAAAAATAGACTAAGAGACAGGACAGGTGTTTGTGAGGACAGGTGTTTGTGAGGACAGGTGTTTGTGAGGACCCCCAGTTTGACATGCATTAGGCTACAGACCCCCATTTAATGGTATTTCTATCTCTGGGATAGTAAAATCAATGTTAATATAACTCTGAGAGTGTAGGGTCCGTTTGGTTCCATTTGTACTGAGTAACAGACCCATAAGGGTCCATTTGGTTCCTATCAATCATTTCCCCGGACCCCACTTTGAGAACCACTGCTGCATGACACTCCTAGTCTCATGCACTCTTTACCTGATCAGAGTGGCTATTTAAACTTCTCTGCCTACCTGCTAATTCCTGGCTTCTCCCCTGCTGTCGTGCATCACTGCTGCTGCCTCCTTGCCTCGCTTGTGGCTAAACTACTGCTCATGTAGTTTTGCGAATCCCACCGCCTCCCCAGCATCCACCTGTAGGCTTTGTTTCTAGATCTCCCTGCATGGGAATCTTAATGAATTCCCTGTAATTCTATTTGGCTTATAACTTAACTAAAATGTTAATGTTACAGGGAATGAATAGGGACAGAGCCCTGACACCAATCTATGCTTCATATATCTATATGCTCAAAAATATATATTCTAAATTCAAAGAGTTGACCGACTGAAATATGTTAATTTCTCGTGTGTTGGTTCCCACAGCACTAACTTGCTGGCTGGAAGCTCTTGGTGTCTTTGGCAGTGCCCTGCTAGTCTCATTCTCCTTGCTGCTATTTTCTGGCTCGCCCTTGGCATATTCCATCATACAGATTCTTGTTGGTAACATATGTGTACTCTTGCTGATGTTAAGAACTGCTTGCAACATTCTGGTGTAGCACCCGTCTAGAGACTTCTGCAGTGTTGGCTTCAGGGTTCAGCATTCACTGCCGTATAGGATAACAGACTCTATAGAAGAAGCCGAGTTTGATTTGACGAGGGAGGTATAGGAGTTCCATACGTTGGCCATGCCATTCAGGGCCCCCCATGCAAGTGCCTCTCCTCTACATCTCAAAGGCAAATATTGTACTTTGTAATCCACTACAATTTGGCAGATTAGTTATTATGCAGATTTATCTTATGACTCATATTTTACTTATACTTTGGCTATTCTGAAAGCTCACAACACAACACATTGCGATGTGATGCAATTTTGACAAATTTTTGAGATTTTGAAAATAAGTTACTCTTGAAAATGTAATTTTCAATTTTATATATTATATAGCCTACAGTATATTATATTTAGTATTGGTACTTTTACATCAAACAAAACATTCTGATTGCTTCCTACACCACCGGTTCCAGTTTAAATGTCAGATCATCAGCCCATTCTTGATTTCTTTTATATTACTTAAGTTACAGTAGTTGAAGCCTGATACAAGGGCCACCACCAGTGTTGCCAACTCTTAATTAATTAATTAATTAATTGCCAAATCTTCCCTCGAAAAACAAGCCAATTATTTTAAAACAAGCCCAAAAAACAGCAACCCGTGACTCAGGGAAACCGCAACTCTGGAAAAAAACAAGACAACTTTGGCGTGAAACAAGCCAACATGGCAACCCTGGCCACCACCCAGACATACGTCCTACTTTAAATGGCACCTGCGTTCGAAACCAACTGGGTGTGTTAAAGGGTGTGTAACTGTTTACGTACTGTACAGTCATGTTTACAGTATGTAAAGTGTTTTGTCATAAATAAATAAAAAGCTGTATTTTCACAACACACACGGGACAATGCTCTTTGTATGTCATCTAGATTTAGATATTTCAGTGATTTAATGAAAACCTTCAGATTTCAGTTTACAGTATCTAATTGTACCATTTCATAATTTACTCATTCGTGATTCCTAGATACTACTAATATTATTCATCATAACTGCTCCTAGCCTAATGGATTTATTGTAGTAGGCTCATCTTGTGTTTTTGCAGATATCAGTCTGACTATTGCAATTAAAACAGGACACAGAGCTGGTTGCCCGGACCACAAACTTACAGATAATTCCTGAAAGGTCAAAAGTAAACTATTGATGTATCCCTTAGAAATGATTTGCAAGGATAAATTTGCTTTGGAAGGAAACAGTAAATAGTTATACAAAAATAGCCTTATGTACTGCTTTGCATATATAATAGCTTACTGCTGCTCTAAGGATGAGCTACAGTATCTTGTTGGTCATCTCAAAGTATAAGCAAATTCAACGTGACATAGTTGATTAATGCATCTTCCAAGAAAGCCAAATGTATTACAAATGGACTTCTAAATGTGGACTCTTTCAGACGCAGTTACTTTTACACGTTGAGTTGAATTAATAGCAATCAGGATGTTGCTGTGTGCCAAGTCACAAAACTCACTGAGTGCCAATCGTTATGCGTCAGAGGCTATGTTATGTAAAGTAGCATATTTGAGTATGAACATATCAGTATAAAGCTATCTATAGCTGTCTATAATCACTCATACATCGATGGTCTCCTTCTGACCTTCAGGAACATTCAGCATGTTGTGTCTGAATTTGTGGACAGTTGGGTGCCCTCTTTATATTTTACTTGCAATTTACAATATTATTATTATATTATTTGTCAGACCAATATCGATTTCATCAATGTGACTGCCATGAACTACAATGAACCCTAGCGTCCCTATTCTGGGAGGAACATTGGGCAAAATAGCAGATCTGCAAGTTCACAACACAAAGCTTGTAGTTATTTTGGGTGAAGAGATTTGGTGTTGAGGGGAAAAAAGGAGTGGACCTATACAGCCCTGTCAATTATTATGGTCAACTATATCAGTGGTTCCAAAACCCCCAAATTGACACTAATTGGCCCATGGACCCCCATTTGAAGAGATATGCCAGGGACCCCCATATAAGAGAAGATTATTTTACGGCTCATTCTCAACGCGTTTAATATCAAGGACCCCCAGTTTGACATGAATTAGGCTACGGACCCCCATTTAATGGCATTTCTATCTCTGGGACCCCCAATTTATATTGTAAAATCAATGTTAATTTAACTCTGAGAGTGTACAAATGGAACCACACAGACCTGTTAGGGTCCATTTGTACACTCTCAGAGTTACAGACCCATAAGGGTCCATTTGGTTCCCAGCTATCATTTAGCTGGGGACCCACTGGAACTCCCTCAAGGACCCCTTGGGAACCACTGAACTCTATATGACCATAAACATTGTTCCTTTATTATTTTATTCAAAAAGAGTACACCGTGTTCACATCACATTTGCATTTACAGTACATGCAAAAAAGGTTCCACCCAGTTCACTTAAAATGAGTCCTCGTCGGCAGTCAGCTCTGCAGAGCAAGGAGGGTCCTCAGGGAGAAAAACGAGAGATTAAATATTTATTTATTTATTTTACATTCATCTTGCAGTATAATATCTTTTAATATCACATCTTTGGACGAGTAAATGCTCACAATCAAGAAAGAGTATAACCTTCAGTTTTTGCTTGTGTTGAAAAACAGTCACTAGACATGTCAAATGGACAAGGTGCTTATTTATGTGTACAGTAATAGCCTTTACGTAGGGCCACGTACGGTACCTGGCCTTTTATGTTTACAAAAGAATGTATCAGGTGAGTAATCAATGAGGTTTGCTCCACGCCTTCATGGGAAGAAAGGAGCCATATGCACTCTGATGTCATCTCATTCTTCCATCTGACTATAAATGTAGCTGTTGTATTTGATGGGAGCCAGAAAAAAAGAGGATACTTGACGGACGACACATAAATCAGTATCACAGCTTCATTCACTGCAGGAAACCACTTCCAAGAGAGAACATCAGTGAGTTTTGCATTCAGATGAATTAAACACATTGTCTGTTGATTGGTGTAGCACATTGGGTGTTATAAATACGATGATGATGATGATTATTATTATTACAATTATTATTATTATAATAATAATTATTATTATTATTTAGAGATGCACAATATTGAAATTATTACAGATATCCGATCGCTGATTAGTTGCATAGTTGCATTAGTTGTCATATCGTCCGCTACCAATTCCAATATATTTCATTATTATATCATATTTATATGGAACTCGATCATTGCTGAATTTCTTAATTTTAGTTTTGCTGGTGAAGGTAGATGGTAATCCCCACTAACAGCTGACACTCTTAAAGAGACAGAGCTAGGCAGACTGGCTGCTCTGCGAGTACAAAGCCATTAACTGTCACATTATTATTGTCTTATATATCTGTGAAAATAATGATTATTTTGAGACCGATGTGATACTGATATGACATTTGTAGGACCGATATGTCCGATTGCATCGTGCATCTCTTTTTTATTATTCAACGTTAGATTTTTCACATAGAATCAAGTTTGCATATCAATCAATACAAAATCAACATCATTGAACTCAATAGGCCTATATATATTGTGCATCTCTAATTATTATTATGATTAAGTTAACATTTTGTCATTATGATTTAACTGTTACTATTGTCACATTAATTTACAATAATATTTTTAATAAAGAATATGGTCAACTGTGATTTCAGGTATTTAAATGAAAATGATGAAGATCTGTTTAATCCTCCTTCTGTTTATCGGTAAGTAACAGAGAACATTTGGTAACTCTTTATAAGCCCATGTCTATAATCTCCTTATAAGTCTGGATAATTAGTTATAATCACTCATTTGCAAGGATCATTGTGTGTTCTCATAATTGTAAAATTATAAATGTATAATGCGTTATAATTGTAGGTATTAATTATCATTGCTATTATAACACACCATAATATCTAAGTATGAAAGGGCATCTTTGTCGTGCCAAAAGTGACCAGTACGTTTGTATTGTACTTGACCTAATAAGTAATCAATTTTATTCAAAGGTTTTATATACCGATTTGAATTTGGGCAAGGAATGTTATATGAGTAAACAGCAGCTTTGTGTGTGTGTGTGTGTGTGTGTGTGTGTGTGTGTGTGTGTGTGTGTGTGTGTGTGTGTGTGTGTGTGTGTACAGTAGGAGCACGGAATGGGCCCGAAATGCACAGCTTTGTGTGTTTGTGTGTATGAGCACGGAAAGTGCGAGTGTGATTATTGTTAAACAGAATTATGAGTGCTTATAGCTATAAGTATGCAGTGACATAAGCAGATTCATTGTGTTTATAATTAATGCATTATAAACATAATGCATTATAGACATGCATGTGCTTCATATAAATTGTTTTCGTACAACTGCCACAGCTGGAGAAACAACTGCCACAGCTGCCCCAACAACTGCCACAGCTGCCCCAACAACTGCCACAGCTGGAGAAACAACTGCCACAGCTGCCCCAACAACTGCCACAGCTGGAGAAACAACTGCCACAGCTGGAGAAACAACTGCCAACGCTGGAGAAACAACTGCCACAGCTGGAGAAACAACTGCCACAGCTGGAGAAACAACTGCCACAGCTGCCCCAACAACTGCCACAGTTGGAGAAACAACTGCCACAGCTGCCCCAACAACTGCCACAGCTGGAGAAACAACTGCCACAGCTGGAGAAACAACTGCCACAGCTGCCCCAACAACTGCCACAGCTGCCCCAACAACTGCCACAGCTGGAGAAACAACTGCCACAGCTGCCCCAACAACTGTCACAGCTGGAGAAACAACTGCCACAGCTGCCCCAACAACTGCCACAGCTGGAGAAACAACTACCATAGCTGCCCCAACAACTGCCACAGCTGCCCCAACAACTGCCACAGCTGGAGAAACAACTACCATAGCTGCCCCAACAACTGCCACAGCTGCCCCAACAACTGCCACAGCTGGAGAAACAACTGCCATAGCTGGAGAAACAACTGCCACAGCTGCCCCAACAACTAGCACAGCTGGAGAAACAACTGCCACAGCTGGAGAAACAACTGCCACAGCTGCCCCAACAACTAGCACAGCTGCCTCAACAACTGCCACAGCTGCCCCAACAACTGCCACAGCTGGAGAAACAACTGCCACAGCTGCCCCAACAACTGCCACAGCTGCCCCAACAACTGCCACAGCTGCCCCAACAACTGCCACAGCTGCCCCAACAACTGCCACAGCTGGAGAAACAACTGCCCCAGCTGCCCCAACAACTGCCACAGCTGCCCCAACAACTTCCACAGCTGCCCCAACAACTGCCACAGCTGGAGAAACAACTGCCCCAGCTGCCCCAACAACTGCCACAGCTGCCCCAACAACTGCCACAGCTGGAGAAACAACTACCATAGCTGCCCCAACAACTGCCACAGCTGGAGAGACAACTGCCACAGCTGCCCCAACAACTGCCACAGCTGGAGAAACAACTGCCACAGCTGGAGAAACAACTGCCACAGCTGGAGAAACAACTGCCACAGCTGGAGAAACAACTGCCACAGCTGCCCCAACAACTAGCACAGCTGCCCCAACAACTGCCACAGCTGCCCCAACAACTGCCACAGCTAGAGAAACAACTGCAACAGCTGCCCCAACAACTGCCACAGCTGCCCCAACAACTGCCACAGCTGCCCCAACAACTGCCACAGCTGGAGAAACAACTGCCACAGCTGCCCCAACAACTGCCACAGCTGGAGAAACAACTGCCACAGCTGCCCCAACAACTGCCACAGCTGCCCCAACAACTGCCACAGCTGGAGAAACAACTGCCACAGCTGCCCCAACAACTGCCACAGCTGCCCCAACAACTGCCACAGCTGCCCCAACAACTGCCACAGCTGGAGAAACAACTGCCACAGCTGGAGAAACAACTGCCACAGCTGGAGAAACAACTGCCACAGCTGGAGAAACAACTGCCACAGCTGGAGAAACAACTGCCACAGCTGCCGCAACAACTGCCACAGCTGCCCCAACAACTACCACAGCTGGAGAAACAACTGCCACAGTTGCCCCAACAACTGCCACAGCTGGAGAAACAACTGCCCCAGCTGCCCCAACAACTGCCACAGCTGCCCCAATACCTGCCACAGCTGCCCCAACAACTGCCACAGCTGCCCCAACAACTGCCACAGCTGGAGAAACAACTGCCCCAGCTGCCCCAACAACTGCCACAGCTGCCCCAACAACTGCCACAGCTGCCCCAACAACTGACACAGCTACCCCAACAACTGCCACAGCTGGAGAAACAACTGCCACAGCTGCCCCAACAACTGCCACAGCTGGAGAAACAACTACCACAGCTGGAGAAACAACTGCCACAGCTGGAGAAACAACTGCCACAGCTGCCCCAACAACTGCCCCAGCTGCCCCAACAACTGCCACAGCTGCCTTAACAACTGCCACAGCTGCGTTAACAACTGCCACAGCTGGAGAAACAACTACCACAGCTGGAGAAACAACTGCCACAGCTGGAGAAACAACTGCCACAGCTGCCCCAACAACTGCCCCAACAACTGCCACAGCTGCCCCAACAACTGCCACAGCTGCCCCAACAACTGCCACAGCTGGAGAAACAACTGCCACAGCTGGAGAAACAACTGCCACAGCTGGAGAAACAACTGCCACAGCTGCCCCAACAACTGCCACAGCTGCCCCAACAACTGCCACAGCTGCCCCAACAACTGCCACAGCTGGAGAAACAACTGCCACAGCTGGAGAAACAACTGCCACAGCTGCCCCAACAACTGCCACAGCTGCCCCAACAACTGCCACAGCTGCCCCAACAACTGCCACAGCTGGAGAAACAACTGCCACAGCTGGAGAAACAACTTCCACAGCTGCCCCAACAACTGCCACAGCTGCCCCAACAACTACCACAGCTGGAGAAACAACTGCCACAGCTGCCCCAACAACTGCCACAGCTGCCCCAACAACTGCCACAGCTGCCCCAACAACTGCCACAGCTGGAGAAACAACTGCCACAGCTGCCCCAACAACTGCCACAGCTGCCCTAACAACTGCCACAGCTGGAGAAACAACTGCCACAGCTGCCCCAACAACTGCCACAGCTGCCCCAACAACTGCCACAGCTGCCCCAACAACTGCCACAGCTGTTGCTACAACTACCACAGCTGGAGAAACAACTGCCACAGCTGGAGAAACAACTGCCACAGCTGCTCCAACAACTGCCACAGCTGGAGAAACAACTGCCACAGCTGCCCCAACAACTAGCACAGCTGCTCCAACAACTGCCACAGCTGGAGAAACAACTGCCACAGCTGCCCCAACAACTAGCACAGCTGCCCCAACAACTGCCACAGCTGCCCCAACAACTGCCACAGCTGGAGAAACAACTGCCACAGCTGGAGAAACAACTTCCACAGCTGCCCCAACAACTGCCACAGCTGCCCCAACAACTACCACAGCTGGAGAAACAACTGCCACAGCTGCCCCAACAACTGCCACAGCTGCCCCAACAACGGCCACAGCTGCCCCAACAACTGCCACAGCTGGAGAAACAACTGCCACAGCTGCCCCAACAACTGCCACAGCTGGAGAAACAACTGCCACAGCTGCCCCAACAACTGCCACAGCTGCCCCAACAACTGCCACAGCTGGTGCTACAACTACCACAGCTGTAGAAACAACTGCCACAGCTGGAGAAACAACTGCCACAGCTGCTCCAACAACTGCCACAGCTGGAGAAACAACTGCCACAGCTGCCCCAACAACTAGCACAGCTGCCCCAACAACTGCCACAGCTGCCCCAACAACTGCCACAGCTGGAGAAACAACTGCCACAGCTGCCCCAACAACTGCCACAGCTGCCCCAACAACTGCCACAGCTGGAGAAACAACTGCCACAGCTGCCCCAACAACTGCCACAGCTGCCCCAACAACTGCCACAGCTGGAGAAACAACTGCCACAGCTGCCCCAACAACTGCCACAGCTGCCCCAACAACTGCCACAGCTGCCCCAACAACTGCCACAGCTGGAGAAACAACTGCCACAGCTGGAGAAACAACTGCCACAGCTGCCCCAAAAACTGCCACAGCTGGAGAAACAACTGCCACAGCTGCCCCAACAACTGCCACAGCTGGAGAAACAACTGCCACAGCTGCCCCAACAACTGCCACAGCTGGAGAAACAACTGCCACAGCTGCCCCAACAACTGCCACAGCTGCCCCAACAACTGCCACAGCTGGAAAAACAACTGCCACAGCTGCCCCAACAACTGCCACAGCTGCCCCAACAACTGCCACAGCTGCCCCAACAACTGCCACAGCTGGTGCTACAACAACCACAGCTGGAGAAACAACTGCCACAGCTGGAGAATCAACTGCCACAGCTGCCCCAACAACTGCCACAGCTGGAGAAACTGCCACAGCTGCCCCAACAACTAGCACAGCTGCACCAACAACTGCCACAGGTGCCCCAACAACTGCCACAGCTGCCCCAACAACTGCCACAGCTGGAGAAACAACTGCCACAGCTGGAGAAACTGCCACAGCTGCCCCAACAACTGCCACAGCTGCCCCAACAACTACCACAGCTGGAGAAACAACTGCCACAGCTGGTGCTACAACTACCACAGCTGGAGAAACAACTGCCACAGCTGGAGAAACAACTGCCACAGCTGCTCCAACAACTGCCACAGCTGGAGAAACAACTGCCACAGCTGCCCCAACAACTAGCACAGCTGCCCCAACAACTGCCACAGCTGCCCCAACAACTGCCACAGCTGGAGAAACAACTGCCACAGCTGCCCCAACAACTGCCACAGCTGCCCCAACAACTGCCACAGCTGGAGAAACAACTGCCACAGCTGCCCCAACAACTGCCACAGCTGCCCCAACAACTGCCACAGCTGCCCCAACAACTGCCACAGCTGCCCCAACAACTGCCACAGCTGGAGAAACAACTGCCACAGCTGCCCCAACAACTGCCACAGCTGCCCCAACAACTGCCACAGCTGGAGAAACAACTGCCACAGCTGGAGAAACAACTGCCACAGCTGGAGAAACAACTGCCACAGCTGCCCCAACAACTGCCACAGCTGCCCCAACAACTGCCACAGCTGGAGAAACAACTGCCACAGCTGCCCCAACAACTGCCACAGCTGCCCCAACAACTGCCACAGCTGGAGAAACAACTGCCACAGCTGCCCCAACAACTGCCACAGCTGGAGAAACAACTGCCACAGCTGCCCCAACAACTGCCACAGCTGCCCCAACAACTGCCACAGCTGCCCCAACAACTGCCACAGCTGGAGAAACAACTGCCACAGCTGGAGAAACAACTGCCACAGCTGCCCCAACAACTGCCACAGCTGGAGAAACAACTGCCACAGCTGCCCCAACAACTGCCACAGCTGCCCCAACAACTGCCACAGCTGGAGAAACAACTGCCACAGCTGCCCCAACAACTGCCACAGCTGGAGAAACAACTGCCACAGCTGCCCCAACAACTGCCACAGCTGCCCCAACAACTGCCACAGCTGGAGAAACAACTGCCACAGCTGCCCCAACAACTGCCACAGCTGCCCCAACAACTGCCACAGCTGGAGAAACAACTGCCACAGCTGCCCCAACAACTGCCACAGCTGCCCCAACAACTGCCACAGCTGCCCCAACAACTGCCACAGCTGGTGCTACAACTACCACAGCTGGAGAAACAACTGCCACAGCTGGAGAAACAACTGCCACAGCTGCCCCAACAACTGCCACAGCTGGAGAAACTGCCACAGCTGCCCCAACAACTAGCACAGCTGCACCAACAACTACCACAGCTGGAGAAACAACTGCCACAGGTGCCCCAACAACTGCCACAGCTGCCCCAACAACTGCCACAGCTGGAGAAACAACTGCCACAGCTGGAGAAACTGCCACAGCTGCCCCAACAACTGCCACAGCTGCCCCAACAACTACCACAGCTGGAGAAACAACTGCCACAGCTGCCCCAACAACTGCCACAGCTGGAGAAACAACTGCCACAGCTGCCCCAACAACTGCCACAGCTGCCTTAACAACTGCCACAGCTGGAGAAACAACTACCACAGCTGGAGAAACAACTGCCACAGCTGCCCCAACAACTGCCACAGCTGGAGAAACTGCCACAGCTGCCCCAACAACTAGCACAGCTGCACCAACAACTACCACAGCTGGAGAAACAACTGCCACAGGTGCCCCAACAACTGCCACAGCTGCCCCAACAACTGCCACAGCTGGAGAAACAACTGCCACAGCTGGAGAAACTGCCACAGCTGCCCCAACAACTACCACAGCTGGAGAAACAACTGCCACAGCTGCCCCAACAACTGCCACAGCTGCCCCAACAACTGCCACAGCTGGAGAAACAACTGCCACAGCTGCCCCAACAACTGCCACAGCTGCCTTAACAACTGCCACAGCTGGAGAAACAACTGCCACAGCTGGAGAAACAACTGCCACAGCTGCCCCAACAACTGCCACAGCTGCCCCAACAACTGCCCCAACAACTGCCACAGCTGGAGAAACAACTGCCACAGCTGCCCCAACAACTGCCACAGCTGCCCCAACAACTGCCACAGCTGCCCCAACAACTGCCACAGCTGGTGCCACAACTACCACAGCTGGAGAAACAACCACCACAGCTGGTGCAATAACCACTGGTGCTGGTGCTTCAACTACCACAGCTGGAGAAACAACTGCCACAGCTGCCCCAACAACTGCCACAGCTGCCCCAACAACTGCCACAGCTGGAGAAACAACTGCCACAGCTGCCCCAACAACTGCCACAGCTGCCCCAACAACTGCCACAGCTGGAGAAACAACTGCCACAGCTGCCCCAACAACTGCCACAGCTGGAGAAACAACTGCCACAGCTGGAGAAACAACTGCCACAGCTGGAGAAACAACTGCCACAGCTGCCCCAACAACTGCCACAGCTGCCCCAACAACTGCCACAGCTGGAGAAACAACTGCCACAGCTGCCCCAACAACTGCCACAGCTGCCCCAACAACTGCCACAGCTGGAGAAACAACTGCCACAGCTGCCCCAACAACTACCACAGCTGCCCCAACAACTGCCACAGCTGGTGCTACAACTACCACAGCTGGAGAAACAACCACCACAGCTGGTGCAATAACCACTGGTGCTGGTGCTTCAACTACCACAGCTGGAGAAACAACTGCCACAGCTGCCCCAACAACTAGCACAGCTGCCCCAACAACTGCCACAGCTGGAGAAACAACTGCCACAGCTGCCCCAACAACTACCACAGCTGGAGAAACAACTGCCACAGCTGCCCCAACAACTGCCACAGCTGCCCCAACAACTATCACAGCTGCCCCAACAACTATCACAGCTGGAGAAGTAACTACAGCTGGAGAAATAACTACCACAGCTGGAGAAACAACTATCACAGCTTCCCCAACCACTACCACAGCGGGAGAAACAACTGCCACAGCTGCCCCATCAACTACCACAGCTGGAGAAACAACTGCCACAGCTGCCCCAACAACTGCCACAGCTGGAGAAACAACTGCCACAGCTGGAGAAACTATTACCACAGCTGCCACAACAACTATAACAGCTGCCCCAACAACTATCACAGCTGCCCCAACAACTATCACAGCTGCCCCAACAACTGCCACAGCTGCCCCAACAACTGCCACAGCTGGAGAAACAACTGCCACAACTGGTGTGACAACTACTGCAGATGGTGAAAGTACCACAACAGCTGCTATTGGTGTAACTGTAGGTAGCACGGACGGTGCATCCTCGTCATCAATTAAAAACAAAATGAGTTCAATTTCAATTCTAGTGGTATTGATGGTAAATGTGCTTCACTGGACCTGCTGAAATTAATCCTATGCAGTCTGTATATAAAGTGACTTGTATTTATTGAATATTATTTTATTATTATTATTTATTGAATATTATTTATTTTACACGTGATATGACCTGATGCAACTGCAATGCTGTAAAATTCTATATATGCATCCTTCTTGTTCTAAATACTGTGTGTATGTGTGCGTGCACGTGAGTGAGTTAGTAAGTGAGTGAGTGTGAGAGAGTGTGAGAGAGAAATGAACATGCAAATGAACTTACGTTATGAGGAAATATTTTGATTTCTGATTTTTTATATCAATAAAGAAATAATATAAGTTTGTTTTGATTTATTATTAATATAATTATTCATTTATTTTTTTACATTTCAAATAATTTAGATGTTCTTATTAAATGTTAAAATAAATTGCATGTAGACAAAATAGCTGATCTATAAGCTCACAACTCGTCACTTATACAGTATAAAATAGGGCTTAATAGTCTTGTATATAGTCCTGCATCTTGGCTCAAATGTAGACAGATTTGTCATCATGCCTAATACGTGCATACTTACTTTGCCTGCATGTCTTCATTTGCCTGGCCTGTCTGTTTACCATATCCCCAGGGCCATTATCTTGATGATTGTACTGTCCCATTGTCTAATTATTTGCCTAACTGGCTTGTCTGCTAATGCTTATGTCTTGCCTGCCATGTATACTGCCTGCTTTACGCGTGCCTTTCTGTGCAATAGATGCAATAGATGTATCCAACAGGGTTAAAGTGCGGGTGACTATAAAGTGCCTAAAGCTAGGGATATCACACCACTACAAGCTAGTACTGGGGGGGAGGAGGGGAGCTGTCCAGGGTGGTGGCAATACACAAAACAAAACAACACAGCAACTCAAAATAAACCACAAAGGAAAAGTACACTAAAGGGAAAAGGGCATTACCACCACCACTGGCTGGCCGGCAACTGCTCCAGCGTAGCTTATCCCCAGCACCGGTCCTATAAGGAGGATAAATATATATATATATATATATATATATATATATATATATACACATCAGCACTTCACAGTGGGAGGTATTCTAATATGACAGTATTCTCTTCAGCTGGTGGTTGGCCTAAGGCCCAGTCGTATCCAATTTACAAGGATATAGTATACAATATAAATATATATGATATAATACACGATATACACATATATATATATATAAATATGTATAAGCCAAGATACTGAAATAAATACAATATAATAGAGGAATAGAATTAAACCCGAGATGGGCTACAATGAACCAAGGCCCAGACTCAGGCGACAAATGACCAAACCGCAAGGACCACTCGTGGTCGTGTGATTGTTCTCTCAAACACGGCGGTACATGGGAGTGTGGGTGGAAGGGTAAACTCCAGCAAAGGCAAGACAGTGAGCTTCTTAAATAGTGCAGGCAATCAGCCCACTGATTAGTGAGAGGAGGATGGGCTATGGGCAGAGTGGGAGCAACGCCCATCCTGCTACACTTGCAAGCTTGTGTTCTGGTTTTAGGCCCAGGCCACACTACTCTGGATCTTTTGCAAAACGGATATTTCCATCCTCCGTTTTAGAAAAAATCCCTGGCCATACGATAGAGATATCTATGTCCACACACAAACGCAGAAATGCATTGAACACAGGATAAAATCACTGCAGTAGCAGGTTTCAATTGTAGGCTATATTATATTTGATTTTATATTTACACTTATGCCAATGAGGTGCCAATCATATTTTTGAATGAAGGAATAAGTACCACATTTTAAAAGCCACCTACATTGTGAGTGGAAGTGGAACATGTTTCTTTCATTGTCTGTCAGTGTCAGCATGTCACACTATGTGCGTAAATCTCCAAATCCTGACTCTCGACTTTTCTCTCCATATAATTACCATTGCTCTGGTGACTTGGCAAGTCCTGCACAGAAAATAATAGCAGAGTCAGACCGCCACAACCAGTTGTGAGCTTGTAGAGTGGCTATATTTTCCAGGTGTATAATAAACGTCACGTTATAATGTAAGCTAATAAAAGTCCACGCGCGCACATTGTCGGCATGCAGGCGCAGTGAATGCAGTCAAGGGTGCGCCCTTTATAATGTAAAAGGGCTGAAAGGCCCAAACGATAATAGCATGATTGCATGAATGTTCAAACATGTACCCGTATATGCAATTGTGCAATGGCAGGAAAAATACAGCTTGTAAGATCGATTTATTTTTGAGAAATTCAAATTTTTATATTTTAGAAATAGAATAAGGGCTATAGTCTGGCATACATGTTTTCCCATACTTTTCTTTTTTCCATACTTATCCAGACCTAGACATTACTCAAACTCTCCATACTTGCATAAGAACCCACAATTCCAGTGGCTGAAAACGTCTTGTGGCAGGTTATTATAAAATGACAATATGTATTGTGATGCAGCAAACTAGCTAATATAAGGCAATAAGACGTTCAAACTGTATACTTCAAGATTTGTTTACTTTCATCACATATCATGTCATCACAATATTTAACAATGTTATGCATGTTTCCTAATATGCTGCAGCGTGTAGCCCTAGATCAGGGGTGCCCAAAAGGTAGATCGCGATCTACCAGTAGATCACAAAGGATGTGCAGGTAGATCACATGACATCCCCCTAAAACATATATAATTTAAATTAAAAAATATATAATTTGGCATCTGACACTTGAATTGAATTAAGGTGACTTGATTGATTGACATAAAAGATGACCTATTAAGCCACAATGGAATATTTGTTTTCAAGAGTGTTGAGCACAGACATCAGTAGCATTACAAAGTTAGACATACAAAAACTATTTCCATTTCTTACCCTCAGGTACATTTGTTTTTACTATTTTCAGCAATGAGATCATACTTCTTTGTGGGTAGATCTTGTTGAGCTGGTCATTTTTAAAGTAGCTCTTAAGTCAAAAAAGTCTGGGCACCCCTGCCCTAGATAAAGCCCTCAGATCCCAATCCTTGGGAGACTACAGTCAATGAAGTACCCTAATGTACATGTACCTTCCCAACCCCACCACAATGGCATGCCAGAACACTGTTACACATTAAATAAGAAAAAGAGGTTGCGCATCAACCATGGGTTTTCTCAGTAGAGTGCTGGCCCCAAAATCAA
>NC_136796.1:15150258-15260258 GCF_951216825.1 Electrona antarctica | reverse complement strand
ATAGCTGATCTACAAGTTCACAACTGTGTGTGTGTGTGTGTGTGTGTGTGTGTGTGCGCGTAGGAGGCCATCATGGATGGGACAGAAGTAGCGGTGTCTCCCAGGGCCCTGCACAGTGAGCTGATGTGTCCCATCTGTCTGGACATGCTGAAAGACACCATGACGACCAAGGAGTGTCTACACCGTTTCTGCTCTAACTGTATCGTCACTGCACTGAGATCAGGGTGTGTGTACACACACACACACACACACACACACACACACACACACACACATTGTTAATAACGCCTTTTATCCAAAAGCAGTTTACAATATGCATACATTCACCCATTCACACACCAACTGCAGAGGAAACCATACCAGACCATACCAAACCAACCTGCTCGCCTGGAGCAAGGGCAATTGGAGGTGAAGTGTCTTGCTCAAGGACACTTCAATACAAACACGGGGAGCCAGGGATGGAACCGGAAACCTTCCGTTTTGCCATTCCCAAGCGGCCGCTCTACCACCTGAGCCACTGCTGCCCTGGCACTGAAAGTGTAAAAATGGGTCCATTTATCAGATGCACACACACACAGTCCCTGCAATCACACACCCACACGTGTGAGAGCCTGTGTTCAACTTCACACTCCCTTCCCCCCGTCCTCTTCTTCTCCCTTTCCCTCTGTCCCATTTGCGGCCCCTCCCCTCCAGGAACAAGGAGTGTCCAACGTGCAGGAAGAAGCTGGTATCGAGACGCTCGCTGCGGCCAGACTCTAACTTCGACGCGCTCATCTCCAAGATCTACCCGAGCCGCGACGAGTATGAGGCCCACCAGGACCGTGTGCTGGAGCGCCTCAACCAGCTGCACAACAACGAGGCGCTCAGCACTAGCATCGAGGAGGGCCTGCGGCGACAGGCGCGTCACAGGTCTGAGAGACAGAGGAAGAAGGGGTGGGGATTTTTTTATTTTTCATTTTTTAGCGGCAGTCTGTGTAGGAGAGGAATGACAGCTCTGGAGCTAAACTAAAGGCATGTTCACATGTTGTTGTATTCTTTTCCCAACTGCCACCAATAGGCACTCCGGCCACTCTTTTAACCCAATTAAGATTAAGATTAACCCAATTTACATTTTAGGTATTTAGCAGATGCTCTTAATCCAGACCGATTTACAGTAAGTAAGAACAACACATGGTAATACATCAAATAGTATAAATACATAGAAATAGTAATCAAGGATCATAAGCAGGCTAACAACCTATAACATCTGTCAAACAGTAGAATGTCTGTACAGTGATGCTATGAGTATACACTATATAGAGTGCTAGGTCTACATAAAATGCAATGTAAATTACATAGATTTAGTCTTTGCATACACCTGTAAGGTTGTCGAGGCTCGTGCAAGTGCTAGGGCAAGTGCTGTGTCCCTACTCCCTTTTTAGGGATTTCATCCCCTTAGCCATTATTGTCAAAATTAATATTTGGTGGTGGCTGCTCATCCCCCAGGACCCCCACTGATCCGCATGTATTCCACCCTCTATTGTGTTTCACCCCAGGGTCCAGCGTGCTCGGAGGGCCGCTCAAGAAAGCGACAACGCCCCATCCTTAAGTGGGGGGGAGGACAACGGTGATGCCCGCACCCATCTGTCCCATGACTCGGCCCCTTCGCAGCACGCGCCTCGTCACTCGCGGAGCCACACTCCCTCGGATGTGGTGGGTCCAGGTCCGAGCCGCAAGCGCCGGCGCGTCTCAGATGAGGCGGGATCCGAGGCCGGCAGTCCCGCCCCGCCACCGCGACGTCTCAAAGAGGGGCCGTCCTCAGAGATAGAGATGGTGTTTAGGCCACACCCCCAGCTGGTCGACAGCGGGCGAGAATACAGTCAGACCAGGTAACGCTGAGGAATGGGTTTTGTCTGTCCTGACTCCTTAACTCTCTATCATGAATTACCTCCATCTGTACTTCTTCCATCTCTTTCTAAATCTGGTTCTGTCTTTCCTTCTCTGCGTCTGCCTCTTTCTTTCTCCTTTGTTCCCGGCTGCTCTCTTTACCCCTCCCCCATTTCTCGACTCTCCATCCCTCCATCCTTCATTCTCTCGCTCTCTCTCTCTCTCCCATGGGCAGGAATTTTCCCTCACATGGCTTGATCTGGCAGAGCACATAACGGCAACGCATAGTAAATATTACATTATGCCTCTGAATGTCTCTGACAGAATGCATGTGAAACTCCCTAAATGATCATCTTAGCATAGCAGATAACAGGTTACATAGTGTTCATACTTCATTGTACAGTCAGAGCAGGTAACGCAGGATTGGAAAAGAGATACATTTCTGTGGCTATAGTGATGTACCCCCCTCACAAAGCTAGTATTGATACGTTTGAATTTAGAGCAATCCTAGATTCCTAACCACTTGAGCCCTAGTGTCCTGATTCTGGGGGGAATATTCGGCCAAAATAGCCGATCTACATTCTCACAAGTTGCAACGCAATGAGTTTTGAACTTATACATTAGTTATTTTCAGAAAACGCATTCGATATAGAGGAAACTTTCTAGCTCTGTTATTATAGAACTCACCCGATCGACAATGTATTGTATCTTATTCTTGTTAATAAGTGTCTTGAATCATAGCATACCATGTTATCATAGGCAATCAAATACATTACTGTACATTGTCAACAGCCCAGAAAGTGCATCTCTGCTACAACTAGAACAAGTAACGACGCTTTTTCTGTTTTACACTGTGAATGTGAATCAGCACCCACCCATGTAAAATAAACATGGACCATGAAAGATTTCTGCAGACTTTTGCTATGGAGCAACTAAATGTATAATATCTGATTGATGATTATCTAATCATCTTTCCATTCTGTGTGTTCATATGGGTCGAGTCCATAATGTCCCCCGATTCTGCTAAAATAACGCTCTTTTCTCATAGCTTGTCCTTGTACGGTATGTTGAGCACAAGCCTCACTCTTTCCATTCAATCTTTAGTTTGCAAATGAGTAGTTAGTTTACAAACGCAGAGCTCATGAGTCATGTTCAGCTATGGTTTAGCGTAATTTGAGTACAGATGATGCTCCACAACGGCTACACTACGAGATCGCACTCCAGCCCCCATCTTTCGCTGACATGACGTTGCTATGAACTATAGAGACCTGTCACCTGAGGGACTCTTGTCAACTAGTCTAGGTATAGTAATAGTATATAAAGTCTAAGTGGCTAACCAGTGTCTTGAATGCAAAATCTGTATGGTTCCAAGTGTGTGTGTGTGTATAAATGTGTTCTCAGATATGTAAAGACCACAGCCAATGCCACCGTGGACCACCTGTCCAAATACCTGGCCCTCCGCATTGCTCTGGAGGAGAAACGGACAGATGGGGAGACGGATGCAGGGGTGGAGAGAGGTACCGAGGGACGAGAAGAAGATGGAGGGGCGGAGAGAGGAGCAGAAGGTGGTGGAGGAGCAGAGGGCTCCAGTCTGAGGAATGTCAGCGAGAAACAGTACACAATTTACATCATGACGACAGGACAGTTCTCCGTGAGTACGACACGAGTAGAATTATACAATTGATTGATGTACCTTTCCAACATGAAATGCTGTATACTGTAGGTCAAAGTGGTCTTTATGATTGATATGTGGGGCGACGGTGGCTCAGGGGTAGAGTGGCCGGATGGTAACCGCAAGGTTGGCAGTTCAAACTCATGGTTTCCGCCGCCATCGGTGTATGAATGTGTGCGTGAATGGGTGAATGTAATGCACAATCTATGGAAAGCGCCTTGCATAAAGGCACTATATAAATGCACCATTTATTATATGAAAAATATATGCTGTTAAAATCAGTGAGATACACCACAGAGTAATGGCTGTGAATAGTACAATACAGTACAATGCAGTGTGCTGAATATTGAGTTATCCCTTTGCCTCTCACTTCCAGACGTTGAATGGTTCTCTGACACTGGAGCTGGTCAATGAGAAATACTGGAAGGTCAGGAAACCACTGGAGCTGTACTACGCCCCCACCAAGGACCAGCAAACGCCACCACAACAACCCTCACAGCAGCCGCAACAGAAGTCCCCAGAACCAAAAGAGGGATAAGACGGACAGGAAGAGAGTGGCGGCAGTGGCTCAGGGGTAGAGTTGCCGGTACAGCAGCCGCAAGGTTCCCAGTTCGATCCCAGGCTCCCCCAGAGTTAGTGTCGGAAGTGTCCTTGAACAAGACTCTGAACCCCTAATTGCTCCCAATGTGCAGGTTGGTGCCTTGCATGGTTTCCACCACCATCGGTGTATGAATGGAATGCACAATCTATGTAAAGCGCTTTGGATAAAAGTGGCGAAGCGCTATATAAATGCACTCATTACCATAGAGTGGGACACTGCGATGGTGGGTGGGAAGTATTATCTTCTCCAAACACACTCTGATTTCCTCTGAACAATGAACTGTGTATTCTGCATTAGCATTAAGCTGAACAGGGTTTTTTGTTTTGTGGTGGCATTGGGAACAAACAAAAATTGGATTGACATGCGTTTAATAAAGGCAGGGAACTGTTCAGTGACAGCCAGGGCTGGAAATGACTGGCAGGCAATTATTATTGTCCTATTATCGCCAGCCACTATAATTAACCAGCTATCATGTGGAGATCTTTATTCTATTTTAAATGTATTGGTATTGATTGACCATTTGGAGTTGACTTGTAAGTTAGTTTTACTACTGGCAACCTCTTGCCAGGTATCATTTGAAAATCCATTCTCGTAAAACAGAGCAAGTGGCTGGTATATTTTTACCAGTATCTGTGGCTGGTGGATAGAAGAACATTTGTTATTTTCCTGCCTTCATCACTGAAGAATGCAGTAATTGTCCATTATGTTTTCTCATGACATGAACCATTTGGGTGCTTTTGTGAGTTACATTTTAAAGAATACATTACTATAGTGATTTATAAAAAATATATACAAACAACGCTTTGTAACTGTATGCCACCTGCTGCAGTTTTAACCAGATTGCTTTACTGAACTGTAACTTTGCACAAGGCTCTAAACTTGTTAATCACTTATTTTTGTTACATTGGATATATAATAGTTTGTGTGAATACCTCAGGACAGACTTCACATATTCTGCAGGTCGTTATAAAACTGAAAATGTCGCCCTTGTCAACTAGTCATGTCACAGACTCAAGGATTTTCTAAAAAAATAAGTTGAGAACGTGTATGCATATGATTTTGCACTGAAGATTGTTTCAACAGAAACTAGGCGATTTTCAGCAATTAGAAACAAACAGGGATATGTACCTGAAGCACTTTGCCGTTTATGAAGATGTCTATTTGAGGCAATTTTCTATAACTTATAGTAATGCAACTCGTGAAATGGCGAATTGTGTAGGAGAAAACATGCAAAATTGCCAACAAGTTGTAGGCTTTTCTGTCAGCTTGACCAGCTAATATTTTCTGTACTTCAATAACACTTTACTAATGGCACAGCTGTAAAGGATCGTGTGTTTTAGATGTTAAGAGAGGGGGGGGGGGAGCGGAAAGGCTAGAATAGTTTTTGGTTGCCACTCCTAGGGGATGCACAAAGATTAGCCACACCAATGGTCGGACTACCGCTCGAACTGCTCCCTTTTAACCAATTTCAACATTGGAGGTCTCATTTTCACATTCCTTAGGTAACCTGGCTTCTGCTCTTTCAGGTCTTATCGGATACTTTCTGCAAAGCTTATATTAGGGTTTCCTACTTGTAACTTTATATACATTAAAGATGCAATATTTTGCTTGAAATTTGCACTTAAGTGTGAATATTTGTGGTAGAAACTAATCAGCACAATAAAGTACAAAACACTCAAGCATTGTATCATCGTCATCTTTGAAGTATTTACACCATTCAATTTGCATGGCTAGATCTGATGGCAGGCTTATGTTTAGATTACATTGGATCATTTTGTTCCCTGATAAGTTATGGTTTTAAGACAGCAAAGATGGTGAATGACCATGGTCAGGAACCAATTTAAATGGTAATTGCCGTAAGACTAAAATGAAATCACAGCCAGATGTATACCTACATTACAAAAAAACAAAGGTCAGTTTTCCACTATCCAATCACTACAAGTGAACACAAATCAATTAGTTTGTTCATAGGCATCTACATGTTAACTTGTTATTCCAACTTGAAGACACATACTGTGGTCATTACGACTTGTACCTCTAAAAGGAAGTCCTGCATTTGGCACATTATTTTAAATTGTTTGTGGCAATGGAATTTCCATTTTAACCATATTATTCAGATATGGAATGAAAACCAGCAGACATGCATGTTGTGGACTGGTGATTTATTGACACAAAAAGAGGAGCAAGGAGAGGTTTTACTTCTTTTTGGACACACCGACTGTGCGACCACGACGGCCGGTTGTCTTGGTATGCTGACCACGCACACGCAGACTAGAAGAGAAGACATTGAGAGAGTAGAAAAGAGAATAGGCAGTTAAACAACAGTCCATCGTGTTAATGAAAATAAACATGAGTTGACCCTTTACATATAGCAATTAACTGCAGTAGTTGCCACCAAAATTCAATACTTTTCAATCATGGATAAATCAGTTCTTTCATGATTGGGCAACATGTTAACTGACTTAACCATTACAATACAGTTGCAACTTGTATTAAATAAAGACAATGACACATCTATGGTGTCAGACTCAGAGCTTTTTTTTTTCTCTTCTTTTGACCTTTATACAGGTACAATCTCGATGAGATACAAGATCTCCAACGAGGGACCCCTGAACTAGGGTAGCAGAAGTGCAAAAAGTTAGTTAAGTTAATACTAAAAAGAAAAACACGTTTCATATTCAAGAATATTTGAATACAACCCAGTCATTCATTAGCTCCTGACCTACACTGTTAATCAGACCAATGTCACCCTTTTAATTAGAGTCTTCCGTCTCCCCTGACATTTATCCCCAGGATAGCGATCTATCTATCTGGTCAACTTCTTTCAGGAACACATGCTAGTATTATGGTACCAGTGGACAGCCCTAGAATAGAAGCAAGAACAGTTCTTACCCCCAGAAGTGCCTCAGGCCACGGTGAGCCCTGATCTTCTTCAGCCTCTCCAGATCTTCTCTCAACTTGTTGTCCAGACCGTTGGCAAGGACCTAAAACCACAAGACATCATCAGTACAATGCTCTATTCACCAGTTAACGGTCATGAAAAAACTAACCCCTTTGGATCCCACTTATGGCTCAAACAGCATGACTATACGTCCCGTCTACAGAGGACGACCCCAGTTTTTAACCATTGCAGCCATACAAGAACGCATGCCTTTATAATTCTGTAAAGGCATTCCCAAAAGTGGCACTTCCTATATTAAGATCCTGTAGAGTGTTGAATGAATGCAGAACTTGCTGTCGGAATGCATTGCAAACAGATTAACAGGCATTGCCCAAGTCCGTTGCTCTATATGGGGACTAGGTTGGCGGAGGGCGTGTAGAGCCCAGTATCACATTAGATAATTGACACAGGGGTGAAAAATGGGTTAGAAAATCATGGGATTAAAAAATATTAAATAAATATATAACAGGCACTGCCACCAATGTGCAATTATAACGGATGAGTTATTGCTAGTAAGGTGATCATTGGCATTCACTAAGAGAATACTGTACCTGGCTGTATTTGCCATCCTTAACGTCCTTCTGCCTGTTGAGGAACCAGTCTGGGATTTTGTACTGGCGAGGATTCTGCATGATGGTCACCACCCTCTCAACCTGAAGATGGCAGAGAAATGGCACACAAAAATAAATTAGTTAGTGTCATGCATTAACTAGGGATGTTCCGATCACGTTTTTTTTCTCCCGAGCCGATCATTTGATTTTCTGCCGATACCGATTATTATAGAACACTTATGCCATATCAAAATAGTATAATATCCAAATCCAATCTAATATCAGTAAGACGCCTGAAGCCCAAAAAGGTGAGGTCGCATGCCACCCTTCAAATCTGCACTGAAAACCCACCTGTTCAGAATTTCCAAGCCGATGCATTTTTAAACTTGTCATATGCACCGTTTTATTGGTTTTACTCTCAATTGTTTTCTAATAAAGTTGTCCTTTTTCTTGTTCCCCCCTGGCCCCCACACATGTAAAGCATCTTTGAGTGTCATGAAAAGCCTGTCCCAGATATTATTGTCAGAACAGGTCAGCTCCATATATGGAGATCTAAGGGTTTGAGGTCAGATGTAGAGTTGCTGGCCAATATTGATGACATCAGGGATCTCCATATATGGATTACATCAGGGATCTCCATATATGGGCTTAATGGTCGCATTTACTATCCATATATCCATCCCTGATGTCACAATGACCTAGGCAGTAGGCACCATATATGGTGGCTGATGTCACGATGACCTGGGGGCTTGCCTGGTGACAGACGGGAAATGCGTGATTCCATAGTAAATGTGACTGGTCGCAACCATGAATGATATGGATATAATATTGATACAAGGATGTCCCAATCACGTTTCTTTGCTCCCAATCAGATTATTTGAAAATGACGTGATCGGCACCGATTTCTGATCACGTGATTGATCGGGACAACCCTAGCATTATCCACTTAAACCCTATACTAAGTTGGGCTCCACCAGGGCTCTATACTTGGGTCAACTCCTTTACCCACTGAACCAAAAAAAAGATGATCATCAACAAGCTGCACAACAGGTTGTGGACTTACAGATCATCAGTTTGCATGAGAATAGAGAATGCAGATGAGGGGGAACATGGTGCGGTACAATTAATAACTCAGATCCACATTACTCTGCCCTAGCATAGGTCCATCCATGCTCACCTCATCCTCCGTCAACTCGCCAGCCCTCTTGGTGAGGTCGATGTCGGCCTTTCTCAGGACAACATGGGCGTAACGTCTGCCAACACCCTGAGGAAACACACAAGACAGTTGGGCTTACACAGTACAGTATAATATAATGCCACTAGTCAACAACAAGGACTGCTACTTCAGTCAGACTAGCCATGCTTAACCCAAAAGAACCCCGTTTGAGAAAAGTAAACAGGGCGCACGGATAAAAAGGCTTTTTATTAAACACGGGATGCAGCAATGCTAATCACTGTACCAGCAAATTACACCCGTGGCGAGGACTTTATATTTGCAATCTGAATGTTTATATACACGTTTGGATTGTAAATGTAGCGATTGCGTAAAACAGGCTGCAGTTGCACCATGACTGTCATGATAATCATGACAGTCATGTTTCAGGGCTACAGTCAGACATACTTCAGCATCTTACATACAAGGATGCATTTCATACACATGCAAGCGAAGACAGACACCAAAAAGTTTTACAACAGCAGTTGCACCAGAGCAATGAGCAACAACTGACTTTCAAGATACATCTTGGATAAAGTCGCCATATAAATGCACCATTTACCATTTTTGAATAGTATATTTTAAGAGAATAATGAGCTCACCTTAATGGCAGTGATGGCGAAGGCAATCTTCCTCCTACCATCGATGTTCGTGTTCAAGACACGAAGAATGTGCTGGAACTTCTCAGGGATGACCAGAGACTGTAAGAAGTACATGTCGTGCAATTAGGCTTTCATCTAAGCATTCAGTCAGCACTGTAAAGCTTCACAACAAGAAGCAAACACAGTAAAGTTAGCACCGGCGGCTAGTAAGCTAGCTTTCAGTTAACATACCGTTAGTTGCCTGGACAGTGTACACTAGACACTGCATTAACGGCGACACAGTATGATAAACATACGCGCAAAAAGTCAAGTTTGCGACAACAACAAGCGTTAATTCAACGATCATTAAAAACAGAAATGTTGGCTGCTGTTTATCGTCCCAGACAGTGCATGTCGGTGTGTTTCACCCGGTGTGTTTCACCTTTCAAGAAATTACAGAAAATCGTTTTATACGAGCGATTGTGAAATGGATATTACACAAATTTAGTCACCGTGTCATCCACACAACTCGGTTAGACAGCATTACGGCGATAAGTATGACAAACGAGCACATATAATACAAGATGAACGTGGATTTGTAAAGCATTTTTGTTAGAGTAAATTCTGCACTCACCATCTTGGAAGCAGGTTCCGTGCGAAGAGGAAGTGAAGGAATTCTCGCGATGATTTGGGACTTCAGAACGGAAGTGTGTGCGTCGCACTAAACTCGTCCCACTGAAACATTTTCAAAAAGTTAAACCAAATATTTATATTTACTTGGATATATAAAATATATATTTAGTTCTATTTTAAATGTTTTATACAATTATTGAATGTATATATGACAAACGCGTGTGCATGTCCTGTCCTGTTAATTCAACACGGAACATTTATTGTATGCATCGCCTGGCCCAGGGGAACGATGGGCAGGATCTGTAGTTTAGTTCTTGACGTTGGTGTTTTCTGTTTTGCAGCGATGGCGGCGGAGGGAGCTGTCATCGGAGTTGTGTCCTCCTCGGATGTAAACACAGCTGTCAACCCGACTGAAAACGCCATGGCATATTTGCAAGACGAGGTAACGTTTTCTAAGTATATATATTATTCACGTTTGTGCTGGTTCATTAAGTGCACCAGCAGTCCAGCACAGCATCATTCATCGAGGATGCAGTCTACTCTACAATGATGAATTGTATTGCCCAGTGATAGCTAGGCTGTAAATGACGCTAGAACTAGTGAACTAACTAATTCTTGTAACTGCCTTCAGTTTAGGTTCCAAATAAAATATAGTGTTTTTAAATCGTGTGTTTTCAATCCTAGCATGGTGGGGTGTAGTGTAGTCTCTAACTTAGCTTTGGTTGCTATATTGGCATATGAAAGAATTGTATTTCCTGGTCGTGCATTTTACAGACTTGATTGTTGGAAGGATCAATACAGTTATGTTATATTTATGTTATCTTTGTCTGAAGGGTAAGAATTCATTTTATACATATATATATATATATATATATATATATATATATATACATATATATATATATATATGTCCAATTTGTCCATGAAGATAATATTATAAATAAGCCCATTATAGATAAATATACAGATAGACAATGCTACATCTTTTCACAATTATCTGTGTGTCATTGTGTTTACAGAAGGTTGAAGGTGAGATCCCTAATCTAAACCTGGGTGATCTGGACATCACTACCGATGAGTTCATCTTGGATGAAGTAGACAGTAAGGCAAAGATTATGCTGCATATTTTCAGAGGAATTGAATAAAATAGAACAGGAAGGATATGAAGTGACCATACAGCAGAGCAGATATATGTGTTTTAGCATGTTAAATCTCTGGATAAGTAACAATATATTTGGTTCATCATGGATGCCATGCATTTCGCTTTGTCTCCCTCCTCTCCCCCAGTTCACATTCAGGCCAACCTTGAAGATGACCTGGTTAAGGAGGCACTCAAAACAGTAAGATCCAAGATTACATGATTAATGAGTAAATAAAGGCTATTACAGGTTGTTATCTGCTATTACTGTTTATGAACATTATTATTCAGATGATCTTACTGCCAGAGCCATTGACTACATTGTTTCTCTGATGATCTTTCAGGGTGTCGACTTGAGACAGTACTCTAAACAAGTGGAGGCAGAACTCCAGAGGATTGAACAAGCCTCCATCAAAGATTGTATCCATAAACCTCCAATAGAGTAGTTACACTGATGCTTAGATTCTTACATAAACCTTGGGTGTAGCCAGTCCAGCTGGGGGCCTGGTTGAGATATCCAGTCGAACACTTCAAGTGGCTATATCTTCTAGACTTCTAGGGTGGACGAAATCACCGATCTTGAAGCTAAGATGAGATATCTATATCGTACGTCTGCGATAACTGATCCATCGTCTTAGGTAGTCCTCCTTATGTAGTCGATGTGACATCATGCCATGACGTCACGCTGCTGTCTGTTGTCGTGGCAACATTGGGTGTTACAAAACAAAGTCAGTGGCAGTGGATGGTATAGATAAAGGGTATGCGCGTGACATCATCATACCCGGAAGTTATGCGGGAATGCCTACTGTGTGGAAAAAAACTACTTTCTGGCCTTGACAGTCCATACATCCAAACAGAAAAGTCCTATTTGATTGCATTAAATACTTTATACAACATTAAATTAACTTTGTCACTCACTTTGCCACTCGATCTGCCATTCATTTTATCCATGCGCATACCCTCTATAGTGGTTTGTTAAAATGTTTCCCTTGAAATACATTTGTTTGGGAGCTATAACTCAGATATTTTACTTGTCCTTGTTAAAGCTTTTAACCACTTAAACCATGTATACTTCATTGAATTCCACCTTGAAGGGTTCTGATCCCTAACCTGCCTGTGTCAGATATCAAGGAGAGCCAAAATATTGCCTTACTGCACAATCAGATCACCGCTTGTGACTCCATACTGGAGGTAAGAGATGTTATTTCTATTCACTAGAAAGAAAGTAACTGATTTTGTATGTAAAACTGACAACTTTTATCTAATAGGCAATTACTTTAATTGAGTCTTCTTTTATTGGCACTATATCCATCAGTTCACCATTGATGGGTACAAACAAAACAAGGGACTTCTTAGAGTGTTCATACTTCATAAAGCTGGCAGTGGTACTTGCTGACTTGCTGGTGTTCTTGGACTAAACTCACTGAGGTGGTTGTATCTTGTCTGCTACTCTTCCCTCCTCCAATCTCCAGCGTATGGAAGGGATGCTGAGTGGATTTCAGAGTGACCTCTCATCCATCAGCAGTGAGATCCAGACACTGCAGCAACAATCTGTCAGTATGAACGTCAGGCTTAAGAACAGACAGGCTGTACGCAGTCACCTCAGCCAACTGGTCGATGAGCTGGTGGTCCCCGGAAACATGATTTCGTAAGTGAAGCATGTGGATGGTTGAGTACGATGGTATTGGTGGGCATGTTTATGCATGTGTTTTATCTGTTTCCTCCTCTTTTCTCCAGGGTCATCCTGGACAGTCCTGTGACAGAGCAGGAGTTTTTGGAGCAGCTCCATGAGCTCAACAACAAGATCAACTTTGCCAAAGAGCTCAGCTTCAGGGAGACACTGGCCTGTTCCGACATACAGGACATCGTGGACCGGCTCAAAATCAAGGTAAGCAATGAGCATGTTGATCAGAGGAGAGTTGATTATATAAGGGTAGGAACACTTCCTTCCACCCCCCACAGAGACTCTTGTTTGATTCTTGGCAGTATTGCCTCTGGCTTGGCCAGGTGCTCCAATGAAAAAGTGTGAGTGTGTTAGTGAGTAGGGGAAACTGGCAAGGGATTTCTTCATTGTTGCTGAACTAGGTGAAAAGAAGCGCCTGGGTACTCTACTACAGTATGTGTATTGGGGTAAACGCATGATAGTAATCTGTACACCCTCCCGAGACCAACAGTAAGTGTTGGTCTCTATGTCTGTGTTGGCAGACATGTGGACCACAGTGCACTTGGGGAATTGGCAATGACTGCATTGGGAAGAAATGGTGAAAAACGAACTAATTCAATAACTTTCTGATGTATATATGTGATTAACAGTAGGTGAACAACCCATGACAATTGTACATTCATCCCCAATAATACTGAGTTTATATTTATTAACTTATTAATATACTAAAATATTTTGTTCATCATTCCAGGCAGTGTCTAAGATCCGAGAGTTCATCCTTCAGAAGACTTACTCATTCAGAAAACCCATGACCAACTACCAGATCCCACAAAACACACTGCTCAAATACAGGTAAGTTGAAACTTATCATGTCACTTATACATCTGTTTAAGACTCATGAAGTGCATTTGTCATCAACATTGATTGGATCTCGATGGATGTTTACAGACAATAGAAATGTTACTAAAGAGACATCTGCATCTGTGTAGGAACATGCCACACACTTGCTTCATATGTATCCACATACTGTCCATTATCTCGTTATACCCTAGATTCTTCTACCAGTTCCTCTTGGCCAATGAAAGGACAGTTGCCAAGGAGATCAGAGATGAATATGTTGACACCATGAGTAAGATCTACTATAGCTACTTCAAGTCATATAGTGGCCGGCTGCTCAAAGTACAGGTCAGTGGATACACACTGGAAACGGAAAGTTGTTTTTAACTACATACGTATATAATAAATGTTGCACTGCACCTCAGACGGCCAAAAATAAATCACTTCCTGTTGCCATGGTCTACCCAGTAGAAGGCAGTTGTATGAGAATTTTGTTTTCACTTGGGCAGCACAGTGTATCACATTTTTCCATAATTGCATTTCCATCACATAAAGATTACAGACTTACTTGCACTTTGGGCTGTACACATATTCACAGAGAGCACAGTATGTCATCTGCTCAGAGGAAGGCTGAGGTTGAAACGTGTCAAGCATTCTCAATAAATAAGAAAGTGTATATATGAGCCAGTCTTGCATCCTTTATTTTTTAACCTAGCTATATTTATAGCTGAGCACCCACTGCCTAAACAAAAGGGCATCCAGAGGAATCTCACTTGCTTTTTTTTCCTTACTAGCGTAATATTCAAGTTTATCATACATGGCATTAGTTTCTCGATATTGTGCAGCCCTAAAAATGGTGTTGGCATGGAATAAGGTAATTCCACTTCTGCGCCCACTCTTATGTTGCGTTCACACAGGCAGATGAAACGATACAGTCTACCATTCATTGTCATTGGAAGTCAGCAACGTGAAGCTACGAAGCAGCTACTGTATGACGCGTGAAGCTGCCGCAAATTATGCTGTGATGCGTTTTTGCATCGTTTCATCTGCTCGTCTGAACGCACCATAACTGCGCCCTGTAAGAGTAAAAAGCAAGTACAAAATACATGTCTTTATTTTTATAAAATCATTAATTCCTGTGATAAATGACCGATTGTGTGTGTTGTGTCTGTTGACAGTATGAGGAGGTGGCAGACAAAGATGACTTGATGGGAGTGGAGGACACAGCCAAGAAAGATATCCTTTAGAGAGAGAGGGGGATAGAGAGAGAGAGTTCATGCAACATTTTACACACATTCACCTATCTGTGTTTCTAAAATTAATCTATAAAGATTCGAACTTGAATCATGAAGTTGGCTGAAAATGGCATGCCTGTCAGAGTTGTTAGATTCCTTCATAGCTGTGCAGGTTTTTTCTCCAAGCCGTCTCTGAAAAGCAGGAACACCATCTTCACCCTTGGCCAGAGGGGGACAGTACTGAGCCCTGCTGAATTGGAGGGACCCATCCTCATACCACACACGGCCCAGAGAGGAGACAGCAGGGTGAGAGCATGCACACATACACGCTGTTTCCAGACCTGAGCAGACAGGTGCGGCCGTTTTCCGCTGTCTGCTGGCGTCTTTTCCATTTTTTTGAGTGGTGTAAACCACTCCTACAACTGGCTTTGTTGTGCAGAAAAAATGAGCATGGTTGCTATGTTCACCCTGTCCACCCGGGTGTGATTTCATACAACTGGCTTTGGTAGTGCAGAAAAAATGAGCATGGTTGCTATGTTCACCCTGTCCACCCGGGTGTGATTTCATTACGTCAGACATGATTTCATTACGTCAGACAGGCTTACATACCTTACACCACTCAGTTCACACGGGCGTGATTTTTTCTAGACAGCGGAACACGGCCATGCCTGTCTGCTCAGGTCTGGACACACTGTATCACATTGTTTGCTTGAAAATCACGTATTTTGTGTTTTGTGCAACAAAGAAGTCTGCATAATGTAATACACGTGTGTCCATGTGCTCCTGCAGTACCCCTATGAGACGCTGTTTCGGAGCCAGCACTACGCCCTCTTGGACAACGGCTGTAGGGAGTTCCTCTTCCTATCTGACTTCTTCATGGTGGCTGGAAACTCCGCCCTCGATCTCTTCAACAGCATCATGGGAAAGACACTCAGCATGTTCCTGGTATGATCCCCTTTACTTCACCTGGGAAAGCCGTTTATTCTATTATTTGTTTTTAATCAGCTTTTCCCCCCCCATTACGACTTTGGACGTGCACAAAGACATAATTATGAAAAGATCGCTCTTTGACACGCCTTATCAATAAGTAGAGTAAATGAAAACATGTGAAACATGCATCTCATGTGATGCAGTGCAAACATACTCAAATCAATTGACATTGACTGACTCAGAGGGTCGTGACTCGTAATATAGGGTGATATAGTGACAGAAAAAGACGTTCCACATGAAACTGAAAGGTTGCTTCAAATACAGTTTATATTTATTATATAGTCTAAACATATGAAGAATAAAGAAACTATTTAGAAGTCATCCATTGTTGGCAACAGTAAAATGCTTTTGCACACCTGCGTGTATAGCTTTATGTAGGTGGAGATCCTGGTTCCCTGCACGTTTCTCCTTCACTGGAGATTAAAATGCTTTTTATGTACTCCCTTTCCCCCTCCCCCTGCTCCCTGTAGAAGAGTATGTCCACCTACGTGTCTGACTGCTATGACAGCATTGCTGTCTTCCTGTGTATCCACATCATCCTGAGGTTCAAAGCCATCACCGCCAAGAGGAACATCCCCGCTCTGGACAAGTCAGTGACAACACATTTAACTTTAATCCACTGTTTTAGGCCCAGTGTCCACTGGGGCTTTTTTTCTCAGCTGAGATAGCTCTCAGTAGGTAGAGGAAAGCACCTTAGTTGCGTGCACGGGCCAGCGCAACACCAAGCTGCTGGGGTTTCCAAAAATGCGGTGCTCGCTCAGGAAAAGATCATCTTGGTGGACACGGGGCCTCAAACTCTTATCATGCATACATCTGTACCAGTTACGGCGGGTTCCACTGGACGCGTGTGACGCGGGTCAAAAAACGAACCGGGGCAATTTTAAATCAGTCACCGAACGCAGCGCATCGTAGGCAGTGGAGCCACCCTTCATTGATTAAAAAGGGAACATTCCCTGACGACGGTGACGGAGACGCAACACTGACGCGTCCAGTGGAGCCCCGGCGTAAGTGGGAGGGAGGGAGCTGTCAATTCTGTTGCATTTTGCTTTGCTTTATCTCTTATATTTCTGTGTGTGTGTGCCTGCGTGCGGTGTATGTGTTGTGTGTACGTGTGTGTGTGTGTGTGTGTGTGTGTGTGTGTGTGTGCGTGTGCCAGGTACTGGGAGGCAGTGCTGGAGCTGCTGTGGCCGAGATTCGAGCTCATTCTGGAATTGAACATCCAGAGCATCAGAAACACAGACCCTCAGAAACTAGGAGTACTGGACACACGGCCACACTATGTATGCTTGCGCACACACACAAACACACACGCACACACACACACACTTGTGGAGTAGCAGAGAGTAGGTCTCACTATGTATGGACAGTGACACACACTCATACACAGACTAACAACTGTCTGGAAGCACTACTTTAGACTTTTGTTTTGTGAATTTTGTCATTTGCAATTATGACACACGCACTGTATACAACAAACACAGTGGATGTTGTACACTGTGTACCTTATTCCCTTCTTAAATAGTCTACAGCTACATCATACACCAGTTGATGGCGCTGTTCAGATTAGAGCTGCAACTATCCGAGATTGTAAATCAGTTATTTTCACTAGTTCCTGAACTTTCTGAAAATGTTAGCCTATATGACTTGCCCAAAATAGATGAACTGTTGCATCCCTATTCCAGATCACACGTCGGTATGCAGAGTTCTCTTCAGCTATAGTCAGCATCAACCAGACCTTCCCCAACGAGAGGACACACACGCTGCTGGGACAGCTGCAGGTACAGAGTGGGAATCTGTAATCAGTGCCTCAGGGGTAGAGTGGCTGGTAGAACAGCCGGATGGGAACCGCGAGGTTCCCAGTTCGATCCCGGGCTCCCTAGTGTCGAAGTGTCCTTGAGCAAGACGCTGAACCCCTAATTGCTCCCGATGTGCAGGTTGGTGCCTTGCATGGTTTCCTCTGCCATCGGTGTGTGAATGGATGAATGTAATCCACAATCTATGTAAAGTGCTTTGGTTAAAAGCACTATATAAATGCACCATATACCATTTAGGGTTCTTAAAATAAAAAAAAAATCCCAGTCCTGGAAAAATGTAATTGGCAAGGTTTTGGGACAGTCAAGTCATGCAAATCTGGCTCAAGTTGCATCCGCTCTGCATCAAAGCAATGTATACATTTGACTTTACTGTTGGTTTCTTGTAATGTCAGTGATCCAAGAATGAATACATATTCCGTTGCTGCTGCTGTCCACTCTCTATAATGTTACAATGTTCATTTTCTAGATTGAGGTGGAGAACTTTGTCCTGAAGATGGCAGCAGAGTTTCCCTCCAGGAGAGACCAGCTCATCTTCCTTATAAATAATTATGACATGTTGCTCAGTGTGCTCATGGTGAGGGACAAGGGACAAAAACTACATGGTGGAAAGTCACCTACCTTAATCAGTTGCCCCAATGTCTTTGCATTTTTTTCTCCAATGATTTAATCAGTTGCCCCAATGTATTTGCATTTTTTTCTCCAATGAATTAACAAAGCTTCATTATCATTATACATTTCCTGTCTATCTGTTCGTATAGCGTTTTGCATTTCTTTTCTTTCATCTAATAACTATTTTCTCCTACTGTGCGTGTGTTCGTTCATTTGTCCAGGAGAGGGCAGCAGATGACAGCAAAGAGGTAGAGGGATTCCAGCAGCTGCTCCTGGCCCGGACACAGGTGAACTAGCAGAGAGGAATCATGGGGCATATTATACTGTAGCTGTAGTTGTCTTGTGACTCATATGTATACTACATAACTACAAGTTCACTAGCAAAAAAAAACATTGTGACCAAAAGCCCCTTTGCTTCATCAGAGCCTCTTTATTAAAACATAATTAATTGAAGTTTGAGTTTTGTATGGTTTTCATAAAAGCAAATGATCTTACCCAGTGTCCCAGCATAATTTCATCTACTCTCCTCTCCTATCCAGGAGTTCATTGAAGAGATCCTGTCTCCTCCTTTTGGAGGGATGATTGCCTTTGTAAAGGAGGCGGAGGCACTGATGGAGAAAGGGCAGCTGGACAAGCTGAAGAATGATGAGGGTGAGGATGCTCAGATAGGCCTAGTCTTAAGAATGATGAGGGTGAGGGTGCTCAGATAGGCCTAGTCTTAAGAATGATGAGGGTGTGGGTGCTCAGATAGGCCTAGTCTTAAGAATGATGAGGGGGAGGGTGCTCAGATAGGCCTAGTCTTAAGAATGATGAGGGTGTGGGTGCTCAGATAGGCCTAGTCTTAAGAATGATGAGGGTGGGGGTGCTCAGATAGGCCTAGTCTTAAGAATGATGAGGGTGAGGGTGCTCAGATAGGCCTAGTCTTAAGAATGATGAGGGTGAGGGTGCTCAGATAGGCCTAGTCTTAAGAATGATGAGGGTGAGGGTGCTCAGATAGGCCTAGTCTTAAGAATGATGAGGGTGAGGATGCTCAGATAGGCCTAGTCTTAAGAATGATGAGGGTGAGGGTGCTCAGATAGGCCTAGTCTTAAGAATGATGAGGGTGAGGGTGCTCAGATAGGCCTAGTCTTAAGAATGATGAGGGTGAGGGTGCTCAGATAGGCCTAGTCTTAAGAATGATGAGGGTGAGGGTGCTCAGATAGGCCTAGTCTTAAGAATGATGAGGGTGTGGGTGCTCAGATAGGCCTAGTCTTAAGAATGATGAGGGTGAGGGTGCTCAGATAGGCCTAGTCTTAAGAATGATGAGGGTGAGGGTGCTCAGATAGGCCTAGTCTTAAGAATGATGAGGGTGAGGGTGCTCAGATAGGCCTAGTCTTAAACCGGAAATATACTTGCCTTAAAAGAGCAGATCTACAAGTTCACACGCTTGTGACTTGTTGAGCACGTACATCTGCTATTTTCAGAACAGGACAGCGTGGGCAACTAAGAAAGCAAAACAATTGCAATGGGTTAGACTAGAGACAGGCTACTGTACATTTACAGTGGATAGATTCCCATGAGGCGTGTTGTTACAGAGCCAGCTGACACTGGCAATCATTGGCTATTTGGGGAATTAGCTCACAGTGAGCCCTCAGTGATGGATTGGCACGTTGACAGGACACATTGCCTGTCTGTGGTCGGAGACTGAACATAGGAAAACATCATACCCCACCTTTAATATTGTAGTACAGAATTAAATCTAAACACTTGCCCTGTCACAACAGTGTAGGCAAATCTAAACACTTGCCCTGTCACAACAGTGTAGGCAAATCTAAACACTTGCCCTGTCACAACAGTGTAGGCAAATCTAAAGTAGGTGTAGTTGTCAGTGCATCGTCCTGTATATGCATATAACAACATCTGGCACAAACTACTAATCTACTGATTTGATTGTGGTGGTCAAGGTTATTGTACCCTCACAAATTACTTAACTTTGGCATAAAAATACACTTAATGCCTTTTATTACATTTCATCATAGTCTTCACTAGATATAATTTGAGTGAGGACTGACATGAATGTAAATAGTAGCTGTACAAGAACAATGCAGCATTTCATAATTTTGTATGTAGACTAGAAACCTTTATTATACATGTTATTTTGACTATGCTTATTAGAGTGAGAGCTGGTGTTCGAGACGGTGACAGGAAGCAGACATGTGGTCGTATGGACAGAGATATGAAATGAAAGCGAGAGGGAACAAAGCTTTAATGGACAGTCAGAGCAAACTGACTTACTATGAAACAAAACTTACCATGATCAGTGCATCAGAATGAAACCCTCTCAGTTGTTCTTCCCTCGTTGTGGTAATGCTTCACTCCACACCTTCAGATTCTGTGGCGAGCATAATGGATCGTCTCTTAATTATCTTTCTACTGTACTAATTGCTGTCTCCCTTTCTTGTCCTCTCTCTCTTTCTGCCTCTCCCTCTCTTGCAATCTTTGCCTACTTCTCCCTCTCTCCAGCTCGCATCACCCAGTTGGTTCGTGGTTTCTCCAGCACATGGAAACAGTCTGTTGAGGGCATGAGTCAGGATGTCATGAGGTCATTCACCAACTTCAAAAATGGAACCAGCATCATACAGGTAATACGCTGTGCCATCTACTGTATATTATGTGTGTGGGTTTCGTGTTTAATTCGAATATAAAAGGAGACTCCCAACTCTTACTCCCCCAGGGTGCCTTGACCCAGCTGATCCAGTATTACCATGGCTTCCATAAGGTCCTCAACCAGCCCACTTTCCGCAGCCTGGCCGTCCGCTCTGAGCTCATCAATCTACACCACCTCATGGTGGAGGTCAAGAAACACAAGCCCAACTTCTAAACGTACTGTTCCAGCGCAGTGAGACCGACAGTAATAATGCAAGATCGTCCTGCAACAGAAAGTTCAGAGGTTCGGTGTCTGTGACATAGACAGCCATCAGTGCCCTGTTCCTGTCCTGCATTTTTGAGAAAGACATTTCAGTAACGGATCATAGAAAGAATTATTTTTTTCAGGGTGAAGAGTGTAGAATTGTAGATGGTTAATACCAAAAGATTATTGGTTCAGTCTCTCCAACTGCATTTTGAATAGTTCTTGATCAACACACTGACTGAACCTTACGTTGCCTTGTTCGTTTGTTGCAAAACGCTTTAGGTAAGTGCATCTAAATACCAGAACTGTAACATTGTGCTCCAACAGCATAGCACAACCCTAACTAGCAACTTATGTATTATTACTTATTGCATTATCCAACAATAATCAGAGTCCCCGCAATGTAATGTCAGGTTCTTTGTATACACAGTGACAAGTTCTATAAAGCTTTCAGAACCTAGATCCAAAACTTTGTCCCAACTCTTCATTCCCCCTCCCACCTGAAGAGCAGTGTCATAATGGATACATAATGGATATTATGGACTCAACCATTTAATACTAGTAAATATTTACCTCTAGCATACATGGAGGACATCTGGAACAGCTGTCCTCCAAATGTAAACGCCACAAAGTAAGCCTTTGGTCTTTGTGGCGTTTACAGTGTCAGCCTTTTTTCAACTAATTCTGATAGGAAGCAAAGGTCCTCTGTCTACTACATATTTTGAGGTCTAAACTATGAGACCACAGTATTAGAAGTTTCAGCAGTGTATACATTATATAAAAAGTGTTGCAGCAGAGTCGGTGTTCTGTGTTGTTAATTGAACATTACTGATAGCCTAACTGGCTTAAGAATCGCTTGCCCCAGAGCAATATCATCTCCATATAATATGGACTACAGTATAAACAACCAACTGGAATGAACACTGGTGAAGTACAAATTAACTGATGTAGAAATCTACTCGTAAACACTGGGAAATTTGCTGTGGCTCCCGACTTATGTGGGTCTTATTTTATTTTATTGTTTTGTGTATAATTGCTCTGTATATGAAGACATTCCAGAATGAACCAACAGACGGAACAGAAAATGATAAAATGTGCATACAGTGACCACCATCCGCCCATTTGTATAATTTGCTGTTTTTAATCTTATGTACATTTCAGAAGAAAGTGATGAAAATAAACACTAATAAATATCTGTATCCTTCATTTTTAATTATACTATACATTTGTCATCATACATTTTACATCGTAAGTATTCACAATGTAAATAGCATTTGAAACAGTGTGTGTGTACAGTATATATATTTTAAGCGAACATTTTTAACTCAAATCTTGCTTCTTATACCACGTACACACACACATATTTGCTGTATGTATACAACACACACTGATCAAGTTAAACATTTCCCCCAAATTAGAACACTTTTGAAAATACCGTACGTTATTAAACACAAATTGACAGCACACAAATCACCCATTACAGACACCACAGATGTCTTTGATGCAGATGGCTCCAATAACTTGATTGATTGATTGAAAACAGTTTGCAGAATTACAGTACATTTCAAGCACAAACTCAATACAAAGACTGTTAACTGTGAGTGGAAGACCCAATTAAGCATTACACTTGTTTACAAGAGGGTCCACCTTGTTCAATTCATCAAAACATTTAGAGACGTACAAATAGACACTTCTATATACCGGTAGTCAAGAACCGAACAGGAATTCATCATAAAGGAGGTAAAAAGGGAAAAGAAACATACAGTGAGGGGAAAAAGGGTGGGCGGTGGGGGGGGATTCAGATTTTACGGGGGCCAGTTTCTAATTGCAGCCGTCCGTAGGTGCCCCTTGAGAGCGGTTTTAAAGGAGTCAAGGGATTTGCATGTCTTAATGACTGTTGGTAGGGCGTTCCACATTTTGGTGGCATAGGAGCGAAAAGAATTTAGTCCCTTGTTTGTGCCGAATCTGGGTTGTACATGGTTCGTTGCACTCCCTCTGGTGTTGTGGGTGTGGACTTCATTAACATTAAGGAAGTATCTAGACAGGTACATGGGTATCTTGGTGGTGTATCGAATCCAGAGACGTGCTGGCCATTGGTAAATTCGGGACAACTCCCGAATGGCCGGTCCAGTCCAGGCCCAGACCGGTCTGGACTGGACCAGGTGGAAGAGCGCCCTCTCCGCAACTCCACTTCCCGGGATGAATTATGGGCCCAGTACGTCCCTGATCGAATCTTGTGGACCAGACCCATTGCAAGATGCTGTACTCTGTCGTCGACCCTAAGCCATTCCAGCCTGTCAAAGTGGGCAGGGGTGAGGTGGGTTCAGGGGGTGAGGCCAAGTAGGAGCCTGACCAGTTTGTTATGTGACCTCTCTCTAACAAATAACTCCAGTCATGTGAACTACAATTTTGCAGATGGTGCTATAAAGTGAGAACAGGACTGAAGGCCCACGGCACAGCTCACTTGATGAATTCAAAACTTTGCATGCATGCTTGATGATTGGAGGCAAGACACTTTACCAGAGATGTAGCACGAGGGGGCTGACACTGAAGCCTAACACAAGAAGCAGCCAGGAGCAACTGCTTTTCGGTGCATCACCTAAACATGGTATAGTACGAGAGAGAAACATTCATAAATCACTCTACCAGCTATGTAAAATGCTGTACATTAAAGTAATTATCCATTGGAAGATGAAGAATGGAAGTGGAGAGAGAGAATTCCTGTTATCATTGTTCCTTTATTTTAGGCGTGAGTATTAATGTCTGTTCTAGCATTGGGGTGCATGTGTTTGGTCCGACTTACTAACAGTCCGACTACCCCAAACCATAACCGCATGTCTGGAGCCACGGTTGAGTCTTAACTGGCCACGCATGTGTCTTAACCGGCCACACATGTCGGGGCCATGGGTGATTCATAACCGGCCACGCATGTTGTACATACCAGCTGACAGACTGTTAGTACGCCTGATCAACGTATGTGCCCCCTGGCATTGTACATACCAGCTGACAAGACTTCTTACCTATTGGATACATTGAACGTTGCTCCTCATGAACAGCAGTGTCTCTCTCTGTGGAACAAGATTGTACATTGAACTGAAGTCAATTCATAATTGAATATTATGTAAAACGTAATTCAAAATCATGAAATGACACTTTAGGGCTAACGAGTAAATTAGGACCCCTGTCTCTGGAACCCATTGCACAAAACTGTTGTCTTCTGCTTTCTAATTTTATTTAAATTTTATTTTGAACAATCTAAAAGAAACAAGGACATGATGTCGATAGAGAAATTGGTAATGTATAACTTGGGGAAGGACATCTAAACCTCAGAGACCACAGACGAAAAACACTCTAAGTCCACACTATTGATCCATAATGTATAAATGATAGATAAGGGTTCAGGACAACGAGGCCTTTTCGTCGAGGGGTCAGAATGAAATTTGGACTTAGACTGTTTTTCGTCTGTGGTACTCATTTCATGGCCTCTACCTGAATAAAATATAGATCACAGTATTACATTCAAATATTACTAAAAAATTGCAATATTACATAAAAAGAAAAATCCCCATTTTTAAATTAAAAGATCACACCCGTGTGAAGTGAGGGGGGGGGTGCTCTTATCATCGTACATCATCATGACGTAAAATAGACACTATGATGTTAAATTGTCCATTCATTGTCAATGGGAATTTAATGTTTGTGTAGGACCAAGTTTGTGCACATACACCTAAAGCTGCACATAGGAGGGGCTAGCCCCTCAAAAATCCCACTTGTGTGAAGTGATCTTATCATCATACATCATCATATCATACATCACATTCCGTGCTCAGCCAATCAAATCACAAATGTCATTCCGACCATTCATTGTTATGTATTCGTACCGTCCAAAGTGAGCTGTACGGTGCTAACACTCAGGCCGTCTTCATTCAACACCTTGTACGTTCCCTCATCCTCCCACCTCAGTCTCCTCACGGTCAGCCGTTCTCTGTCTGTGTCCTTCTCCACACGCACAGTGTTCCTGTCCCCCCTCTTCCACAGGTCTGACCAGTTACTGCTGTTCCTGTGCATGGGGGTTGCCGATTTCGTGTTTTATTTATACTGTATGATCTAATTTCCAATGGGAACACTACTACTACTTCTAATGACGATAATGATAATAATAATAGGATTTGTTTTCATTATTTGTATAGCACCTTTTAAAACAATAGTTTGATTGAGTGAGTGAGTGAGTGAGTGAGTGAGTGAGTGAGTGAGTGAGTGAGTGAGTGCAGCTAACCATCTCACCTGCCTTGGAAGACCACCCTGTGCGAGCGTGGGGTGCGTAGGTCCAGTAACATTTCCTGACCTGGACGATGGGACTGTCTAGACTTGTGGTCTGTAAAGAATGAAGGACAGAGTGGAAGAAGGAAGAGGTAATCAGGTGGAATGTTCCAACTTGATCCAGTAGTAGAAGACTGTGGTTCTACTAGGCAGCTCCCAGTGGCCAACAGTATCAGACAGTGGATGACTGTCGCTGCACAATGGTCAGTCAGCTCCCTGGTTGCCCGTAGCAAACAATAGAAGACTGTGGTTACACTGGGCTGCCAATATCCAATGTTATATGAAACCTTCCCCTGAGATATCAAATGAATTCTTATTTTCCATGTATCATAAAATTATATAGGGAAATTTACCTAAATCGTCAGTAAACGAAAGCATACATTATACGTTATGGAGGTACACTGGTCATATAAATACTTGAACTTTAGAAGAACATAAAATGACAACATCAAGACATCAAATAAAACATTTGGCTCTCGAATCTTATATTAAAATTGTACCGGCCAGCTGGTGGGCGGGCAGGCGGACCATGTTGGCAAGCTCATGTCACTATGACATTGTCATGGCATCATCTTGTCCCCTGATCCTGCTGATGTGCTACTGAACTGCCAAATACTTTCCCGTGTAGCGACGTCCTTTTACTTAATATAATTAATTATATATCTGTTTTGTTTATATCTTGTATGAAAAGTAGTAGTGCTCAAGTTTGAAGAGAGATTTTAGTGTCAGCAGGTGCATAAAGGCTTAACCTCCCAGGAGAGGAGAGAAAGGTGTTCAATTATTTCAGTCTAACTAAGTTATCTTGGCCTTCTTCTTGTCTCTTTCTCTCTCCATCCCACCCTCTCCTATTTTCTTCGTCCCTCTCTTTTTCTCTCTGAGAAGAGAAGAGAAGAGAAGAGAAGAGAAGAGAAGAGACGAGAAGAGAAGAGAAGAGGAACTAACCATGAACAGACAGCTGAACAGCTTGAATGAAAACCCTCTTCTTATTCATTCCCGCTCCCTCCACCACCACCATGAAGCTCTCGTACAGCCCTGTGTCTCTGAACTGCACGTCGCTCATAATAAGGGAACAATCCCCAGCATCCAGCTTGTCCTTCGGCATCTCCACACGTCCCGAAAACTCCTCTGCCTGCCATGTCTGCTCCCCCTTCTGTTCGAGCACGGTGTCATCAGGGGTCTGCCACTGGATGTGGCATGCTGGCAGCAAGGCGTCGCCCAGCTGTGACTTCCAACTGCAGGGAAGCACGGCCCGGCTCCCCACAGTAGAGTAGACGTTTGTAGGAGTAAAGGAGGACAGGGAAGAGGAGGCTGAAAATGTGAGGCGCGTTGAAAGAGAAAAGTATTAATTTAATGGAAAACTGCTCTTATCACAGTTCAATTGTTTTTTGTTCATAACAAAAACAGTATAATCATGTAGTCTGGGATTATGATTGAATAAAGAAAACAAAAACATAGTGTAAAAGAAATAAGAAAAATAAAAACAAACAAACAAAACACCCACCCACCCACACCCCTCCCAGGACAACCGATGTCACGAAAAGCATACCTGTGCAAAGTTTTTACCAATGTGTAAAGATAACCTAAATCATACCCTTAATTGTATCTGCACTGCTAGACCATATATCACAGTTAAGAATTATATCACCTTGTCATATAGGTTAGTAAGGTTACATCATTTTAGGGGCAAAGCCACATAATGTATATACTATAGGCCTATAGACTATTATAGCCTACTGGCCAGTAATTGAATAAAAGATATGCACACAAGCATGCACGCACGCACGCACGCACACACACACACACACACACACACACACTCCCATGCTGCACAAACATTCAAAGTTTCACACATAAGCTCGTAAAAACAATTGCTCACCAACTAAACTGACAACCAAGGAACAATAGAGATGTATGAAATACCTGAAAGAGAGATAGCCACATGAAGATTAGCACAAGGAGGTTGTCAAGGCAAAATACATTTTTATAGAAAGAACTAAAGAAGTATACTTTGCCATCGTAAAAATGGTAATATCAATGCATCTTAAAGGTCCATAGGGTAAGGTAATGAACAACAAGTGTTAAATTGCTTTAGATTCTGACAGTACTAGTGTACTATTCTGACAGTACAGTAGTGTTTGTTCAGTAAGTGTCCCATCTCTCCAGTTCTTGATTAAAAAATAAAATGCATTTTTCGGTAGGGAATTGGGATACCAATTTGATCCAATCAGGAGAGAGTGAAATTGGAACTTGATAACATAAAGAAATGAGCACACAAAATTGGAGCTGAAACAAATACAATATAAGCTGATAAATGGGTAGGCCAGGGCCTACTTTCTCCTGATTGGCTGAGGATTCGCTAAATTGTATTTTTTGTTTACTCTTTAGCTGGTAGCTTTAGTACTTAATTGTATTTTTTGTTTACTCTTTAGCTGGTAACTTTAGTAGGCTACACTGGAGACCTCTACTGAACTAGTAATTAAGGTTAATTTATGTTTATTGACTTATGTCTACATCTAAATATATCCAAAGTGCTACTCCTAGTAATGAGCAATGAATGGATGAGTTTATGTTCAGTCTTTAATTGGCTCCCTTGTGTGCGTGTGTGTGCGTGTGTGCGTGTGTGTGTGTGTGTGTGTGCGCGCGCGCGCGTGTGGGGCTGTGTGCGCGCAGCATGGGCGTCAGTTAAGTTTCGTTTCTCCAGTTTGGGACCGAGGCTACCAGCTTTCAGTTCTCCGCTATGGAAACTCAAACTTTGGAAAGGGGACGATCGAGGCTAGGTGTGGATGGAAAGCCTGGTGACGCGGTCACGCGAGGTTAGTTATCCGCTTGTTTACGTTGGTCTCGCTCAAATGTTTTCATAGAAAGCGAAACTAAAGGCAGCAAAGGCTTGAGCGTTGTCTAGCCCTGAAACATGACTGTCATAATCATGACATGAAGCACGAGCGTCATGTGAACCATGGCTGGAGAGCGTTGTCGTGCTTTGCCCTGCAGCGATATGTGGCCGCAGTCCACAGAACAGAATTAATAAAAGCCTGCAGATACCGAGGCTACCACAGAACTGGGTGGGTATTGGCAAAGGAAAACGTTAGCAGAGTCAACGGATCGTATGTACTATTTATCCATCATGCAGAGCTAAACCAGTGGTACCCTATAGTACCCTAGCTCTGATCCATAGCTCAGCAACGCATTAGAGCTATGGACCAGAGCTATACCTATACCCATGCTATAATGAATGCTGTAGCAGCCTACATTATATTTTCTACTACTCTATATATGTTTTTACTACTCCAATTAAATAAAATCTGGATAACACCTATTTGGGCTGTAGTAGCCCACTGTTTAATAGATTTATAATAATTAAATACCAATACTAGGCCTAATAATAATGTTAAGATTCTTACCAATGCTGATTTTGTACATCATACAATGCCATTGTTGAAGTGGGTGCCTTTTAAGTTGACTCCTCTCCTCCTAACGGTCTGTAGTGTAGTCTCACTGTTTAGAGCAGCTGAGCAGGTAATAGCTGTAGCGCTCCGCTCCGCCACCCACCCCCTCCTCCTCCATAACCCACCCCCTCCTCCTCCTTAACTGTGAGAAACGAAACTTATAGGGAAGATAGTGAAGAGTGAGTGACACCAAGCTAAATATAGCCCCTACTCTACCAATTAATGTTTTCATTCGAGAAGGGGGAAATTATAGTCAAGAGAGCCTTCCGTTTTGTGGAGAAAAGTCTAAAAACCACAGAAGCCTTCAAGCCTACACTAAAAGTGGTCTCTGTTTTCTATAGGCTGCGTGCATGACACAGCCCCCTTTCCTCGACCTTATAATGAACTACAGGGGTCATGTCAGTCAGACTGTCAATCTGTCATTATTATCGTATAATCTATGAGGTATCACTATGGCATATCACAGATTGGGGATCATTTTCCTTAGTAAGTCCATTTATTTCATTTATTTGATTGGTCAATTATGGTCACATGGGTCAGTATATGGATGGATAGATGGAGAGAGAGAATGAGTGGTTCACTTGTTTTCATTATCGTATTCGTAATTTGAGATGTTTATCACATCACTTGTCTCTTTAGATTATGTAGGCATATAGGCTACTGTAGTATAGGCTATTCTTAATAAGTTATATGACTTGTAGTGTAGGCCTATGCTTTGGCAATGTAAAGCATATTTTGTTATGCCACTATATGGCAGTAAAGCTATTTGAATTGAACATTAATTCATCCCTCCTCCTCTCATCCATCCAGGCCTCATCGTTAACCATCTCCATTCCCGGGCTTCAGTTTCTGTGTCTGCCCACTCCTCCTCCCTTCAGGTGACTACTACTACTAGGCCAGGACAGAACCTCTCTCTGCCCTGCAGTCTATCCTCCAGCATAGAGGTCGCCTGGTACCGCCTGGGAGTGACTCCCACCGATAGTCTCCTCCTCCATCCACTCCTCTCGGTACACTTGAGTAAATTGAACCAAAAGGACGACATCACGGTCATTCACAGCAGCATAGACGGTCATAAGGGTCGTTTGCAGGCGAGGGGCAACGCCAGGGAGGGCTCAGCGAGTCTGGAGATACAGTCGGTGAACGAGTCAGACAGCGGGTTGTATTTCTGCACAGGCCGGTACAGCGCCGGGGTGACACGTTTTGGGAAAGGCATTCGCCTCATTATCGGTGGTGACTCTGGTGAGTCGTTTTGATTTCATTTAATCTATTCATATTTTATACAATATGGTCCTTGTTTTTGTTTTGTCTTATTTTGTGTTTGGTTGTTAAATGTTGTAGGCTATCAGGCTATGTCAGACCAAATCAATTGGTCTGAAATAATAATGTGCCATATTTTGACTCAAAATATGACACATTATGGCAGACCAATTGATTTGGCCAGCCATAATGTCATGCAGAAAGTGTAATAGAGTAAATAGGCTAATCTCCATATTGTTTCTCAGCTGACAAAAGTTTATCTTGACTTCATCAGCAAAATGCTCCATCCTCCCTCCACAAACAACTAACTGCCCACGAAAAGGAAGTAGCATTGAAGACTCTAGCTGAGTTGTATTCAGTCAGCATTCAACTCATCATCACTCTCAGATACTATACTATATGAGTGACAAAAAAAAGGCATCGTTTGCCTTCCTAAGAAATATAAGAAAACAAAGGAATCACTCAGTTTTCAGCAAATTTATATTTATGATTAGTCGTTAAAGAGTGTAGGATGTATGTTCAGTGTCATGAATAGCTTGTCTAAAAACACCTTATTGTTATCAATAAGGCCATTCCATTATTTTCCGACCCCCATACCACCCCAATGAGTATTATAGTTTGAATTATGATTGTGGTTTTGCGTTTGCAGATACAAAAGCGGAGGAGGCATTAGACGCAGGCAGACAGAACCTGCCATGTTGGAATCCCCTGCTATGTGCCCTTCCTGCAGTTTGTCTTCTAGTCATCACACTCTGTGCTGCTATTATCACATTCTGCTGCTACTCAGGTGAGTTTGGGTACATGTCTGACTCTGTCTGTGTCTTTAAGTGGTTGGGAAGTGGGGGCCGGGTGCCTGGGTAAAATTGCCTGGGTAACTAAGATGTTACTGGAAGCTGATGGAAGGTGTTCCATGATCTCCCAGGGGTCTAGCATAATTGAAAAATAACACCCGTGTGAACTGAGTGGTGCAACTCCCCTCTACCCCTCTCTCTCTCTCTCTCTCATTAGCAGGCAACAGTGCAGCACTATCTCTCTCTCTCTGTTTCTGGCACAACAGCGCCACTTTTGCCCCTGCTGGTACTCATAGTAACATAGTCACATACATAGTCACATAGGTTAACACAGACATTGCTGTTCCTTGGAGTGGTTGCACCACTCAAAAAGGCCAATACAACAATAAGCCACTCCAGTTTATCAACAGGTTGCCTACTGTACAGGACCATATTTGCACCACAAGATGGCAGCACAAAGCAGATTTTGAGCTTTCCAACCTTTGTCTTCCTCTCATCTACGCCTACAGTACTCTGCCTTCCTTGTTTATCTGTCCCTTTGATGTAAAAAGTCAGTAGACAGCTTAGTTTTATTTTCTAGTAGCCTGACATTTTGACAAGAAACCCGACCTGCATGTTTTTGTCACAGTACTTTTATTTTAATATTTGAATACACAAGATGTATGTTTTATGTTTCAAAAACATTCAAGTGAAAATTATTTGAAAATCATTGAACAGATTCACCCTCAAGAGTTTTGTGCAAAGAGAGAGATCGAGTGACTAAACTTTAGTCACTAAAGCAAGCCTAATGCATACTTCTAAAATGATCAAAAGGAACCAACAACCCAACATATATAGCCTGGTAAACCCCTGGTAAACCCACCCTACCGGCCGCATGAATTTACATTCCCATGTGTCTTCTGCAGACCGGTCTGGCCCCAATCGCTGGGTGGGCAAACACCAAACACCATCATGTGTGACAAAGAAAAAAAATGTCCTGAATAGTTACAGCCAGGGATGTCCCGATCACGTTTTTTTTCTCTCACGATCCGATTCCGATCATTTGATATCGAGTATAGGCCTATGCCGATACCGATTTTTCCCGATCCAATATTTATATTTTTATAGTACAATTTCAAAAATCACAGACATATCCAGTCTGATATCATGATTGATACAAGGGATGTCCCGATCACGTTTTTTTGCTCCTGATCCGATTCGATCATTTGAAATAGACATGATCTGTCCCGATTTCCGATCACGTGATCAACAACCCTATAGGACAACCCTAGTTACAGCTAATACTTATTTGATAGTTAGTTGCTAGAATGTAATTTTATACTTGATCAACTACCCCACATAGACTAGTCTGATTACAGCATAATCATGTTCCCATGTCTAAACAGATACAAAGAGGCAGTGTGTGAACCAATGGTTGCCAACTGAATTTACCTGGTGGCTCATGCATACAGTATATCTAGCTTGAGATGGCTGTAATGAAAACTAGCAGCACTCTTAGATCTCCAGGACTTCAGAAATACTGCATTAGATTCACCACTTTGCTGTCACCTGGGGGAGTGGCAGCCTGTTAACTGTGGCTGAATGTTGTGTTCTCAAAACATCAATCAGTTGTAGTGTAGTGTAAGTATTTTGGAGGGCTCAAGGTCAAGGTATATGTAGGATTACTTTCCAACCAAACCCCACCACCAGCTGTTTTCAGTACTTCATTACACTCTGATTGAATGTAAAATAATAAATGCAAACTGGTGTTGGCCAGAAAAATAACCTACATAGGCCTACTCTTGTCCCTCATATGGGACATGAGCATACTCTACAGCTGTTGGTTCACATTCACAACCGTTTCAGCAGGATGCCATAGGGGCGGAGAGATTCCTGCACTATTGCTCTTGTCTGTACGTCATTAGCGTCGTCGGGCACGTAGACCACGCAGTAGCCTTCTCTCTGACACTGCTGCCTCTTCTCTGGGTTGATCCGGTTCTGAAGGACCACCTTGTAAGTATTCCCGTCTACCTGGGACTTGAACTTCTTGCAGTACTTCTCTGCGACCTTGACATCCGGTGTTGAGTACACGCCCCGGCCCCTCGTCTCTCCGGTGGTGAGAGAGGCTGCAGCCGCGTCTAAGAACCCTGGCTCCTCCGCGGTGCTCTCTTTGCGGGCGAGGATGATTCCGGAGGTGCCGTCCATGTTGTTGCCATGGTAGGAGACTGGCCAAGCGCTGCTCCCAGTGCCGAGCCACGCTTCTCCACCATCGTACTTTCCCACCACGCGCAGGGCGACGCGACTCCATCCGCAAGGACGCACGTACTGCTCGCTGCCCCGCATGAAGCTCTTGTCACCATCCTAGGATTGAAGGAAGGATTGACAGAATTAATTAACAATTTGCCTTCGACAAAACATTAATTATCTCCACTAGGTTCAGCATTTAGGTGTCAGCACCTAAATATGTAATGTTGTTAGTAGGAATAAATACAGAAGCACCTTGGAGTAAATGGACTAAGAAAGGGGGATTCTTATTAATTATTTACAACATACTTCTGATTAGTTCTACAGTCCTTCTTCATGTTGTACTTGTTATTCATCAAAAACCTAATAGTCAATGTTGCTCTTATTTTGAAGTCACCTACCAGAAGTAAGTTCATGGCGTGACAAATAGGCTACTATGTTTATTTGAGCTCACGGAACAAACACACCTCAAATAGATCTTATTTCCATGAACAGATACACAGAACATTATACGATATGATATATATATACGTATATATGCTATGATTTGGAATGAGCCCTACCGTATATAGTTGTCAAGCTTCAATATTTGAAGAAGCACTAATACTGCTAATCTATTCCCCCTCCCTTACCTTAACATTGGTGAAGTCGTAGTCATACTGTTGATCAAAAAACTCTTGCGGATTAACTTTCACCGTGGCCCTCATGCTGGCATCCGGACCTGCTGTAGATGGTCCCTCCTTTAAGGCAGGTGGGGCACTGTACAAGTCCATATCATCTGAATCCCGCAGCGATAATGTCCCCACACTCTTGTACTCCAGTTCCTTGAAGCCTTCTTGCTTGTAAAATTCCTTCAGAGCCACAATGTTGACGATATCTTGAGGAGTCAGCTGGGACAAGGCCGTGGTCTGTTGTACGTTACACCCAGTAACAGCTGACAGGGCCTCCAGACACAGGCTCAGATCTGGCATGCTGGCAGAGTCGGAGATATACTGTAGGAGAAAATACACTGGTGTATTGCAAATCTTCTTCTACCTATCAAAGAGATATTTACTGTTCAAAATAAACTATTCGAGTACAAAGTCTATTGTGTAGCGTAGCAGAACCACCGACCCGACGTGTCTCTCTGTGCTCTGAGCACTAGCAAGTCTTTCACTTTCACTTTCATTTTTAGTTGCCCTATCAGCTTAGTTGTTGTATAACCTAGTCAAACTATGTACACAGACAGTGGTTGGTTTTGCCATTTCTACTGCACATAATGAAAAAACATTCATGTTACATCTTATAGTTATTACATTTATGTTACATCATTATGTTACATAAACACCAAAAACAAAAGGCCAAAAATGTCAGGCCAAAGTTGTTTTACACGTAGGCCCACATAAATTGTTGAATGTTGTTCTCTTGTCTTTAGGTAGAGCAACTCTACAGTCCTGCTGTTGCTGTAATGGATCCTCCAGTCTGATGGTAACTTTGAAAACTGACACAAATGACAATGATTGAAAAATATCCTGCTAATTTAATGTGTACACAAATGTATTACTTTGAAGAAGAATGTACTGTAGCCTATGCCATTTGTATTTAGTTTGATTCAAATTTGAACACCCAAAAGATAATAAACCTGATGCCTCCCTCGGGCCCAATCTTACAAAAATACATTGTGAAGACCCTATTTCATAAATAGATAAAATAGCTGATCTACAAACCCAAAACACATCACAATGCAACATATTTTGAGCTTGTAGATCAGCTATTTTAGAAAAGATGAACCTCTCTGAAAACTCTCTGAAAATGTTTTGCAAAAACATTTTGAGGGATATTTACTCACAGCCCATAAAGAGGTGTCCGTGACTTAGTGAATTAGTCCTGCACTATTGTTCGGAAAACACTGCTCTACAGTTAGTGGTATCTTCTGAGTAGAGATGTCCTGATACTGTATCGGTATCGGAAAAGTATCGGTATCGGCCCTTATTTTTCATATTGGTATCGGCCAATATGCCAGTCTAACCACCGATCCAACACAGGGGTAAGGGTTTGACACTATGGCAAGTAAATAATATGTTGGGGCATGTGGAGTTTGCGTTGGAGTTGCCCAAACTGCAAGTGCACATTAGAGTGAGGAGTCTGCTGCTACATAGCTATAAACACAACACGAGATCACAACACTGGTATTGGTATTCGGTATCGGCTAAACGGAAAACTAAAAAAGTGTATCGGGTCATCCCTACTTCTGAGTTAATCATGTTTTGTGTGCTCTTTCTATAGGAAGTGGATTTGCACTATGCCAGCGTGAGGTATGCAAGAAATACCCACCGATCCACCGAGGGAGGGACAGGATTGGCTAAGGGAGATGTCACTTACTCAGTGGTGGCCCTTCGGTCATAAACCTTTTTTATGCATCAATACATAATTACATATGCTTTGCTTTTACTACCGTTTTCTCTAACAAATACATTTCTGATTAATAAAGTAAATTTGATTGCAAAGAAAATCACGTTCCCTACTCTCACTATGCAGAGTAAGATTTATCCAGAGTCGGAAATGTTTCTCAAGCCTTTTGAGACACTGTTATAGTCTTTTAAACAGACTAAATTAATACAACCATACCTTTAGTCACCAATTTTATATACAGTTTGCTTGAATAAAACAAAAACAAAATATTCACTGTGAAGAAAAAGAGAGATCGGGAGCAGAGATACCGGTATGTTCAGAGTAATAATAGATTCAATCAGATATTATTACTGTACACATTTTGTACTGCATTTGTTCTGTGTCAGTGTACCAAGACCAAAGTCTACTGTGATCCATGTGATCTTTGTGTGTTTTAGTTTTTTTCCTAGCCATATAACCACTGTAATTGGGTAATAATCACCAGGTGATTGCAACCTTCTAATTGAGTCTACTGTTGGGAGCCAATATTAACTGGGTGAAATGGAATTCTAGAAGCAGTCTGCTGGGTCTCCATAACCAGAGTTGAGAACTATGGCTCGTCTTGTCTACCCATATAATATGAGTTCCATATTTTCCTGTATAGTTTTCTTATTGTGAGAAGCAAATGTCCCATTTGGGATAATAAAGTCATTCACTTTAACTTAATGAGTGTAGTTGGTGTGATTTATTGCTTTTCAATCAGGCTGTCCAATTAGGGTCACATTTTTCACGTGGGGGGCACCAGGTGAATGCAGTTATCTTCTAGTGAATAGAAACCAGGATCAATCTGGCTTTTGAGAACCACAGGTCCAGCTGTAGTTACCTAATCAAAAATAACACATGCACAGCTCTGGACTCAATTTCTGGTTGTTTGTGGCTTGGAACTATTTCCCAGTAGGTGTGGTGATGACTGAGGAGTAGATCACATCCAGGTGGTTCTGATCTGTCAGGGTCTGGAGGATCGGTCTCTCTCTCCAGTTCTGCCTTCCCAGAGAGGCATAGTGGATGTAGTCCTCCGCTGGACACTGGCCCTCAGACATCTCAGCCACTGTGAGTTAGAATTGAGCAGAATGTGGCTGAAAAAGAGCATGTATATGTATATGTTCTCAACAAACCTGCCCCTATAAAGTTTATTGTATTGTATGTTAAAACACCTGCATGGGGGAAGAACCTCAGAGCAAAGTGGACATGTGAGTCTGGCACCTCAAACGTGTCACCTCCTCCCTCATGTCACTTCTGTCTCTGTAGCCTGTTTTATACTTTATAGTAAGAAGAAGATTGATCATGTAGATAAGATGCATCGCATTGTTCACTTGGAAATCTGTTATTTCGGAATAGCGACACCATCATGCGATAAAGTATAGGCCACTTATGCTTTAGTGACAGTGTCGACTGTGTCGTGTTACATGTCAAGCGACCAAAATAACGGATTTTCAAGTTGAAAACGTGTCATTCAAGTCATGGCTGGTGAGATGTTGCTCTTACCTGTTATCCCGTGGGAAGACTTCCATGGCTGGAGTTCAGTGTCTTTCTCTCTCTGTCCTGATGGCGCTACTGTAAATACAGACGTTAAGCTATTTTTAACTAGGTTTGTCAATGTGAAATCCATTATATTGTAACTTAGAATAATTGTCCTCATTAATCAGAAGAACAAAGCAGTTAAAAATGAAGGGAATTTCATTCAGTTTTGCCAGCATCTGAAATCCCAAAGTCACTTGACCTTTTTTCTTACCTTTACTTTTGATCCTCCTCTCCCTGGTGCACTTGGTGCTGCTCAACAGCATGCAGAGTCCACCTGTCAGTAGAGTCATCAACCCCACTGCCACTATCACCATGACTACAGGAGACAACTTTGGATCATTCATTTCATCACTTTAACAGTTAAGTGATAGATAAACAGATAGGGCCTACTGTACATGCACTGTACTCTTTGGAGTAAAACTAATATTCAGGATTTTAGAATGTACAGGCTCCATAAGAAATAGCTTGGAAAAGAACTCTTAAAACTCACTGTTCTCTGGGCTCTTCTGTATGTTCTTCCTTTCAACAACAACATCTGGGAACAAATGGTGAAAGCACATGAAATGAAATGAAATCTATATTTACCCAGGGTATCTGGGCTAAGCTCAAGAACTTGTTTCCAGCCAGGCCCTGCTCATAGAACACATTTCATCGTAGTGGTTGATGCCTTGTTCAAGGGCATTTCAGCGGTGGTAATTTTAACGTGTCGGACGGCTGATTCGAACTGGGAACCTTCCGGTATCTAGACCGCGCCGCTATCCGTTCGGCCACCACTGCCACATGCCGTATAGAAATGTGTGTCAAATTGTATTTACAAACAATATCTTGGGATTTGTGTTAATCCCCTTGGAAAAGCAAGCAGGTGGGATTTACTGCAACAGAACAATTCAGAAATCATAAGGCAAATTATTAAAATTAATAATAAAGTACACTTAATTAACACCCATTAAACATGACATGCTTGTAAGAATAGCATAGAATAACATTGTGTTTTTACCTGTTCTCATCACAAGAACAGTTGTGGGGAGTAGAGTAGTTGGGGTGGTCTGGGTGATGCTTTGATCCGTGTGCACTACAATATAGAAATACAAAACATTACACTACTTGTAAACATTTCAGAATTCCCAAATTACCTGAATCTGTTATAGAATCGTGTGATGGCCAGTTATTTTAACTATAAAAACAATCATATAACAGTTCATTGCAAAATAAATAGAATAGACAAATAAAACAATAGTGTGGTTAACTACTTTAAGCGTGGATTCACTATTTTGGACAAAACAATTAAAACACAAAATGGTGTTGTGAGCTTGTAGATCGGCTATTGTCTTATCTCCTTTTTTTCACAATTTTATTAAAATCAGGCTTAAGTGGTTAACTAACTTACTTGCCACTACAGTGACTTGAGCTTCTAAATCTCCATTACACAGATACTGTCCGGTGTCACCTAGCTGTAGGTTGAGGATCTGCAGTGCGCCTTGGTCATAACTATATTTGCCCCAAGAGTCTTCCCTCTCCCTTTTCACTGTGCCATTTTTGAAGCGAGTAAAGATGAGTTCGCCTCGCCGCCTATCTCCCTCCTTCCGGTGGTACCACCTCTGTTTGACCTTTCTGGAGCCTTGACATGGCAGAACCAGGGTTCTACCAGCAGACACGGTAAAGGCATGACCTGTGGAAGAGAGTGGTATTGAAACATTTTAGAACCCTATTAACCTACCGGTAGTTATTATGTGGAGCTTGACAATGTTTTCTCTAGAAAAACAAGGGTGAGGGAGTTAAGATTATGTTCTTTAAGAACGTGGGCCATTAAAGGTATGACATTTAGAAACAACAATGTACAGATACGGTTGTTGCCAGCTAACCATAAGGACTGAATTATGTCTTGCTCCAAGTCTATTAAAGTACGATGACATTTAGGATGAAAAAATCTTGCATTAGAACCATTTGCGCTTTTGTGAAAGGGTGGCATTAACTCTCTGGGCATGGGTAAGGGCGGGGGGGGGGGGGGGGGATTCAAAATGTGGACATTTAGAAAAAGGGTGACATTCTGTTCAGTATAGTACACATGGAGTTCTGTCTCCCAGCATCCATGTACCCCAACAACATAATAAGTGTATTGATAGAATTTTCATACCTACATTATGTAATCCTGTGATGCTCATTGAGTTTCTCAGGGTATAAAGTGCACTACATACATGAATACCAAATTACTTGAGTAGAACTTACCTGTCAATACTTCCACCTCAGCCACTAGCTGGTCATTACAACTATACTCCCCGGAATCACTTTTCTCCAGTTCCTTGATGAACAGTGAGCCATTGGACAGGAGGCTGTATTTGTTTATGTTATGATTGGTTTCATAGTTTCCCTGTTTGGTGACAATCACTTTCCTGTCCTGTTGAGTCCAGATGACATTGTCCGAGTCCCCGCAGCGCAGATAAAGACAGTGCTCCTCAGGTACCGAGATCCTGTTCACTGCTGTGAATGATGACATCAAATGGAATACATCTTGTAGCCACTAATTTTGGATAATGCAGACAGACAGACCTGCCGATCTGTGTGGGTCTTCTTTTAAATATATTATTCTTATACGTTAATATGCACATAATAAGTAAGAATAGAAATGATGTACATTAAGATGAAAAATTATCGTAACGCTTAAAGGGGAAAACCACCCATTTTCAACATTTTACTATGTCATTAATGTACCTTAGAGCTGAAATAATAAAAAAGTCCCCCCATTTTGTGTTTCCTAGAACTGTAATTATGAAAAGAATCATTAACATGGTGAAACACATCTTGATGACATCATCAAGATGTGTTTCACCATGTTAATGATTTTTTTCAGACCTCTAGTTCTAGGAAACACAGAATGGGGGAACTTTTTTATTATTTCCACACAACAGCTCTAAGGTACATTAATGACATAGTAAAATGTTGAAAATGAGTGGAATGCCCCTTTAAGCACGACTTTTAATTCTTTATCACGAGGAGGTATTCTATATTTGTCTGTCATCCTGTATCAGACACTAGGCTTTACTGTACCACTCATATCCTGCTGATGCTCCGTTATAGACATGTTTCCTGTTTTATCTGCCTTTCCACTTTTATCACAGAGAAACATACAGCACCATACTGAGGCAAGCCTAGAAACGGGACAATGAAGCTATTGTCCACAGCAATGTCCTGACGTGTCAATTTAATTCTGTTTAATGCCGTATTTAAAAAAAAACATAAATTTTTCTTTCTTAACAGCATTCCTTTTTTTTGTTGATTGGGCTCTATTTGCATTTTCCTTTATTCAGTTAATTATATTGTTATTTACATTTCAAGTTCATTCACTGCTTATTTCACTTTTCTTTTAAATAAGACTTTTTATGTAATAGTGAGTGACAGCTATATACTGTTAATGATTAAATGAAATGTAAGGATTAATAAATAAATAAAAGTATATACAAAAACGTGCAATATTCAGTACAGGTATATAAAAACTATTGACATAACAACACTAATTATAGTTATAGTATTTTTTATATTATTATTATTATTATCTATATCATTATAAGTAAAATTGACTTTTGGCAAGTAAACGTTTGACTGTTTAGTGTTTACTTAAATGTTAAATGAACCTGAACATATATTAACGCTACTCTACTACTCTACTCTCTACTCTACTCTACTCTACTCTACTACTAGTAGTAGTAGTAGTAGTACTATAATAATAATAAAACGTTATTTACAGTATATAGCACTTTTTTTTAAACCAAGTTACAAAGTGCTTGAACAATCAAAACAATATAAAACATCAAAATACGACAATAATGCAATAATGAAATAATAATAGAAACAAACAAGGAAGCAATAATACAAGAAATTACTTAAGGAGATAAAAAGGCCAACCTATATAAATGTGTTTTTAAGAGATTTAAAACTCGTTAAGGATCTGGTTAAGCTCAGTTCCTCTGGTAGGCTGTTCCAGAGCCTGGGGACCCTTACAACAAAAGCCCGATCTCCTTTGGTCACTAATTTAGCCTTGTGACTCTCCTTTAGTAGACCCAGACCAGACTACTAGTAGTAATAGTAGTAATACAAATAATAATAATGATGATAATCTTTGTTACCTGATGAGGTTTCAGTGAAGGTGAAGATTATCATCAGAAAGTAACAAACATTACAGAACATCTTTAAGCACAAACCCTGCACAGACGTATACTGTCCTGTCCTGTCCTGTACAGTGTTTAAAGCAGACTTATATCCCTCCTCTCTACTTCTCTTCCTCTTTCCATTTCACTCTGTCTCCACTGAGCTACATAAAAAAACGATTATACACAAACTCTGTAATTAAAATAAATGACTATTCCTTTTATTGGTCATTTAAATGAGAGCTTGAAGAGCCATCTATGAATTTCCATAATATTTTTGCAATGCTGCAATGACTGTCAGACTAGTGATATCAAATATCAGCAAAGATGACTGTAAAGGTCCTTGCAGACTGGACGTGTTTTTCGGGAAACCGGCGGAAAAACGCTGCTAAAAATCAGAAAAACGCAGCAGTGTGCAGGGACCTTTACTGTACCTATATACAAATGTGTAAATAACAACTAGTACTACTAATGATTATAATAATAATACTTAATACTATAATACTACAATATAGTACTACTCTTTTAATGTTATTTTAATATCACATAAACCTGTTTGTGTGTACAGTAGAAGTGTAGATAATCAATCATGCACATTTTATACCACTAGGGCGGGCCCTGGGCAGGAATGAGCTATGCCCCTGACTATTGGTCTGAGCCATTTTGTCCAGTATGTCCAGTCCAGGCCCAACATTTCAAATCAAGTTATTTGATCAGATGAAATAACCTGATTTGAAATGTTTCAAAAATTCACTATGTGAAATATAATTTCCACTTCCAAGGTGAATGATGTCTCCACCTCTGGTGACTGGGTTGGTATAGTAATTCAAGTAAATGACAAGACAGAAGACACACATATTGCCCCCCAAAAAAGGCTTTTATATCAGCGGGTACATTTATTTTCAAGTAGAAATAAAGAAAACTAAACATACTACATTTAGACAACTGACAACTGCCTCAGTTTAGAGGACTACATTACATGTTCTACCTGTGTTCCACGTTTGTCTATTGAGACCAAAACAGTAATCAACAAATTAACTGCACAAACTACTTCACTGCATCATAATCATTTATTGGCATATTGTTTGTGAATTATTCATCATCAATGTTTTGCAACTGAAACTTGGCATCTATCCATATTTGTCATGGTTTGCTGCTCTTCTGCCCTCTCTGATCATGTTCTCTAGCCCTTGGACATTAATTCTTGTGCATTATTTTTGCTCTGTTCTCTCTCTCTCTCTGCCTCTGTTCTCTCTGATTTTGTCTCTTCTCTTGGCCCCTCCCACATTATATTCCCTGCCGTTAGGGCAGCGGTGGCCGAACGGTTTGCGGAGCGGTCTTGTTATCGGAAGGTCGCCAGTTTGAATCCCCGGACCGGCACGTTAAAATTACCACCGCTGAAGTGCCCTTGAGCAAGGCATTGAACCCCTACCATGAAATGTTCTATGAGCAGGGTCTGGCTGTAAACAAGCATCTCGAGCTTAGTCCATTCACCCTGGGTAAACAAAGAACTTTGCTTTGCTTTACTCTCCTATAATTGTCACTCACTTCCCTCATCAGGCCTCTAGAAAGCTGGGCTCATGCCCTTCTGACTCATAGTTCCCTGTAAGTCTAGGTAACTGTTGAGTTTATTTGCCATCCATCTGTATTTTTTGAGCATTCCTGGGAATCCTCTTTTCTTTGTGTTGTCTTCATCTGTCTTCAGATTTATTGTTTTGCCTACCCTGTTTGGCGTGTCTGGGATTTGTTTAATAAAACCCCTTGTTTTTGATCTGCCTGTCACATTCACTCTTGACAGTTTTGGTACAGATCCAGTCAAGGCTCACCTCTCTGTTGCATGTCAGTTCCTCAGTCTACCCTCCTATCTTTGTACTGTCACAAATGACTCCACACTTAACAGTTAACTCAGCAGTTAAGTGATATTCTCTGGATTTGATTTCATAATACTTTTATTTATTTATTTCTATTCCTAATAGATTTTTTTTGTCCTGGTGTCTCACAGTAGAGGGGGGGTAGACTCTGTCATTTCCAGCAAGACTATAACATTAAAGCATGTAACTTTCCTCTTCTACCCCGGACTTGAACTTGGTTTTCTCCTTAAGTGCTGATTTTTTTTCTTTTTCATTGAGCTAATAGAGTCAGCCTGCATGCTCGGGGATAAAGTGAATCATCATGTCAGATACTGTGTCTAGGTGAGACATGGCCTTTGACACAATCTATCTACGATATCAATTATATTGTATTAACATAATCTACCATACAGATTGGACAAAATTACATTTTGTTCATTAAAAAGCTACATAGTGAGGCTTTAAGATATCAAAAGATAAACCTAAAATGGTAAATGACACATTTATATAACACCTTCATCCAAATATAAGCAATGTGCCTATATTCACCCATTCACTCAAATACACACCGATGGCAGAGGAAACCATGCAAGGGAACAACCTGCTCATCGGGAGCATTAGGTCTTGCTCAAGGACACTTTGACACTGACCCAGAGGGAGCTGGGGATCCGAAACGTCCGATTCCCAAAAAGCTGCTCTATCTCCTGCGCCTGCCACCCCCAACCCAAATCAAATCAATAAACAGCAGAAAAATAATGCTCCAGCTAAACCAAATGTGTCATATCAGCTTCAGTGTCTGGCTACATAAAAAGTGGAAATAATACAGTTGTATAAAAATTAGTGATGGGAGATTAATCGGCAAACACATCGGTATCGGCCAATTTGAGTTGTTTTTAGATTAATCGCCATCGGTTCGATTAATCAATCTTTTCAGATAAACAAGCCCAAAGTAACAGCTTGAACAGATCTACAAGCTCACAATATTAAATATAAAGATATTTAAGTAAAGTAAAATCTGACTTGCCTAAGCCTGCAGTGCAGATACCCTGTTACATGTATTTTTCAGAATGGACAAAATGATTATACTTTTTCAATACAGAATGTTATCGGTTATCGGCCATAACGGCAATTAATTATATCGGATATCGATATCGGCCAAAATGTCTCATCGGCACATCCCTAATAAAAATACAGTTTACAGGTAATTACATGAGGATTCGGCAAGTTGAATATTTTGACAGTTTCTTTGGAAGCGCATTTTTTGGTTATTCGAAAATAGCCCATCTGCAGCTTGATCAGATTGCGACGCATTGAGAGCTTGTAGATTTATTATTTCTGAAACATGTTGACTAATCTTGACAAATGTTGACAAATCTCCTCTCTGGGGGTCCCTGCCACAAAACCTTTTCAAATAGGGGCCAAATACAATGTTTGAGAACCCCTGCAATAGGGTGTTTATAATCCCACTACAACAGAGGATGTAGGACCTTCAGTACTTTGCCACACAACGGTAACAGATTTTTCGGTGACAACTCGCTCCATGAAACCAACACACGCTTTATCATAATAGATGTGTGGCTCATATAAAAAAGGTAGATCTCTTTCACATGGTGTTGATGGACCATAGACATCTACAGTAGTATCTCATCACAGTCGGCCTTTGATCTCATTCTCAGGTCACCGGTCATAGGAAGAGGTCTTCCTATAGGCAAAGTTGAAAAGGTTCAGAAAAGAACAATAAAGCATACACATCCACTCACAAAAAAAAGTGACATTTCAAGCCTACCGGCCTACCTCTGTTGAAGAGCCGGTGGGCTCGAAACGTCACTTCCAATGTTTGTTTCTTTCTTTCTCTTGTCTCTTTAGGTGAGTCTATGGTTATGATTTTGTCTGTAGTCCTGTTTACCAAAGCAATTTCCTTGTAGAGTATATAAACCTCATATTGAATTACTGTTTATTGTTTTTTATGTTAACTATTGCAAATGGATTATGGATGGACTATAACATAATTGTATGATTACGCTGTTACTGTTGGATGGTTTGAGCATTTCAATCAAATGTCTGTTTATTGTCCTGAGGTGAAACCGTTCAGTTAATGACATTTGTCTAGTCTAAATCCATACACTCCAATAAGATTGTATGAATCAAATGTTCTACTGCAAAACGATATATATCATTTTGTTAAACCCAAAATACATTCAGTAGGCTATCGTTAAATGTAGCTGACGTAGTCTGTGAAGGTGGACTTGCAAGAATGCATTTGATTTGACACATTTGTCCACATTCAGGCAAATCACTCACGTTGTTTGGAGTGGCAGTTCGATGATACAGCAATGATGAGGATGAGGACTACTGTTAAAACTGCCACGGCCACAGGAAGTTGCCAGTTTTGGAGAAGAGCTAGAGGATGGGGAAAGATTATTCTGTTGGAATCAAGGATTATAACTTGGGGAGTGGTGAGTGCATCAGAGTTACTCACCTTGGAATGCACTTTGATCCATTTTTGGCATTTGTGTTTCTGCAACTGCAAGTAGGGCTACTTTGGTCGTTCCTGTTACAATGACAATGACAAGTGATTGTGAATACAAAATAGTATTATCCATATAATATTTCATGCAACATTATTACTTTATTAGTTGCAGGATTGATTTCTATATAATACTGTATGTGTTTAGCCCACTGAGGTGCATGTCTATGTCTGAATAGAATATAATTGTTTTATAAAATTGTAATCTGTTTGCTCTCGAAATGTATAATTGAATTTAGAACGTATAGGATTTTTTATGTAGTTTTATAGTTGCCTGATTAACAGCTAAAACAAGCACACTCAGCATTCAGATTAGTATTTCCTTACCCTTTTTCTTCATTCCATTCTGTTTCCTTTTATATTCACGTGTTTTAGGTTTCATTGCAGCGTTCTCTATCAAAAAAACAAAACTACTGAACATACTGTACTGACATACTAAATGAGACAAAACACACACCGTGACATTGCATTACAGTTGTTTTCTCCCTATGTGTAGAACAGAGAAGGTTGTTTTAGAGTGGTGCCTAACCACTCCAATGAACAGTAATGTGTGTCCCTATGTACAGTATGTCTCCATGTATGTATGTCCGCTTGAGTAATACCGCTGGCGCTGGGTGACCTAAAGTGTCACTGTTGAGCAGCTTTACACACACACACACACACCGAATATAAGACTCTAATTATAAGACGCCCCTCATTTTTCATTTGTGGAAAAAGAACATTGAATCTCAAATAGTCTAGTCCCCGATTATAATACGACCCCGTTTTACACACACACACACACAGATCACTGCAGCACACACACACACACACACACACACACACACACACACACACACACACACACACACACACACACACACACACACACACAGGTCTGATTTTAAGAGAGAAATTAAGTGAGAAAGCGAAAGAAAGTAATACCATTACACATTTTGAAACTATCCAACTATCAAGGTACACTACTCAAGCAATGATACATATTCTTCAATCGGTAGTCTCAAATATTAATCACCTTTAATCAGGGCCTGGGCCGTGGCTCAGCGGTCCAGGCACCTTGGCTGGTAATCCAGTCTGGCAGTGTGCCGCGGCCCGCGGGTTCGACTCCCGATCCCGACGGCCCTCACTGCATGTCACCCCCCCCCCCCCATTTCCTGTCAGCCTACTGTCTATCCCTCCATAAAAAATACATCTAAAATAAAGGCGAAAGCCAAAAAAAAACAAGAAATCACCTTTGATCAGATTCAGAAACACAGCTGTTGTCGCCGTCGTCATTGTTGTTGTTGTTGTTGATGATGTTCTTGTCTTTGCAGTAGGCGTTGTCATTGTAATAGTTGGCTTGTCAGTTGTCATCTGTGTTTCATCATCAGTACCTGTGATGATGAGGATATAGAAAACGTCATGTTGGTGAATTCCTAATTCACAACAAGATGTTTAACTCCAGAATGAATGCGAATCCCATTAATATGATGTAGGCCTACTTATGAAACTAGTGTGAGTACATACTGAGCAGGGGGTTAATGCAAATGAAAAGAGAATCTACTTTTTTTCCCCCCAGCCCCAGTCCAACCTCAACAGTGCAAAATGTTTGCTCATAATGGCTGCTGGGACCAAATTGAATTTATATCCGAGTCATTGAATTTACTGTCCAGTTCAGGTGTCTTGCTAAGGACAGCTCGATGTGACTAGTGTCGGTTGTGAGGATTGATCTCGCATGGGACCTTTCTGTTTCATGATAGTTTCATATCAAATTACATGATTTCAAGCTTTTAACTTAGCTCAAGTCTTTGTTGTTGTAAAATGGAGTAAAGATTTAATCAACCCTGCGTACGTGTAGTAGTAATAATAATAATAAATTTAATTTGTTTAATGGTGGAAAAAGTACTCAAATGTTTCACTCAAAAGTGTCAATACTGCAATATAATAATACTGTTACAAGTAAAAGTCCGGAATTCAATTTGTGTAAAAGTACTGGCTTAAAAATGTATTTAAAGTACCAAATGTAAACGTACTCATCATGCAGAATGTCCAATTTCAAGTTACCAATTGTATACAAATCTTTTGAAAATAGAAGATCTACCGGTGCGCATTGTGAGCTTGTAGATTTCAAATGCCCGAAATGTAGGGCTGGAGTGGTTAATGTATGTTCTGTAATAATATTCATAATCTACAATGTAACTAGTAACTAAAGTTTTCAGTACAGTACTTAAGTAAAAGTATATGGTACTTTCTACCACTGCATTTGTTCAGGTTTTTCAAGGTACTCAAGTGTTACTTTGAACCTCAAAACCAGTGTGTGTATATTTTTGCTTCAACGGGAAGTCTCAGATATTACTCACTTTTGATCAGGGTCAGATACGCAGCTGGTTTACTGTTGCAGTAGTACCAACCAAAATCTGCAGCCTCCACTTCATTAATAGTCAATGAATTGTCTTCTGACAACTGGTAATGGCTGTTATGATTTGTAACATGGTTCTCTGTGATGTTGATGTTTGTTCCATTGAGTACTCTGCTCCACGTTGCAGATTCTGAACCAGTGACAGACTGAGGGCAGCTCAGAGTGACCGTGTTCATTTCTACAGCCGTTGGTCTCTTTCTGTCTGTATACAACATACAAAATATATACTGACATTGTATTGCAGTTGTTTACTCCCTGTATGTGTAACTGTATCGAAAGAGAGTAATAAAACATACTGTGCAATTCTTCAACAACATAACTGTAAATCATTTTACCTTGTGGTATCACTGTCAGTTCCACCGCTGGCTCAAAATCACAGTAGAACAAACCAGCGTCTGAGAGCTCAATACTTCGTATAAACAGTGACTTATAGCCATCTGCTATTGAAGTGTATCGTTTCAATGGGTCATTGTGTCTAATGTCACCATCACCAGTAGCAGTAAGGATATCAATGTTTGTTTCTTGACTCTTTCTACTCCATTTGACGTCTTCCTTTACATTACCAGGACACTTTAGGATGGCTGAGCTCTTCTCTTCAGCTATTAAATGTGTGATGTCTGTAAAACAAAAACAAACACAAACTCAATATATTTCAACTTAATATACTTTAATTGTGATTGTGGTGATTGTCTTGCTGATGTGACCCCCAGTCTTTGGATTAAGATCCCACAGAACAGGAAAGAACAGAAAAAGCATCTTAATAATTATTTTCTCTCTCCTTTCTTATCTCAGGGTTACAGCTTTTCAATGTTATGTGTATATTTTGTGAGGTTGGCTGCATAATATCAAGTGTTCTCTTAGCAATAATTATTGTCTTTGTTACATTATTGTGAAACAATTTCTAATTCTGAAAGGTGCAGTTAAGTTTACTTATTTGTTTACTTTAATGCACTTTAATGTTACCAAAACTGAATTTTTTCCAAGTAAGACATTTTGCCAAAGTACAGTACAGCTGCTCTAAACTCCTCTAGGATGCAGAAGAGTTCATTTGTGGTTAATTCAAGCAGATTGGACTACTTCTTTCATTGATTGTAAAGCAAATTTGAAATGCATCTCCGGAAAGGTGCTATACAAATAAAGTATATTATTTTATTTGTATTATTATTATGCTTTTTTTTACTACAATTTTGTTTTGATCCCATCTACACTAAGTTAAAGCCCAGTATTAAATAACAAAAATGTAGATAAAATGTAACAATTATGTAACCTTCTTACCTGCACGAACATTGCTGATGACATAGCTCAGCAACACAACTGCAGAGAACAAGTGGCCGCAGGTGTTCACCTTCATCATGCGACAGACTGATGCTGTGTTCACACTAGCAGCGGAAAAAACTACGAAAGCGCCCAAGCGTGGCTGGCTAGGCTACATTGCTGCCGAGGCTCTGTTGGAGTGTTGCACAAGGCAGCCACTGTGCGTAAATGAAAAGGGTAGGTTTACATAGCTGTATAGGAAGAGAGAATGGAGTGGAAATGTTGAAACAAAAACATAGTGATTGATGCTTCACTGCGTCATTGGGATGCTGAGAAAAGTTCAAGCCAGCTGAACATTTTTTTTGTAGCGCGTCACACCCATCACATGTGTCTTACAGCCTAGGTTATGCGTAAAGACATGTCTTGGTTTGAAATCATTTGCAGCGTGTCGCTTTGTTGCGGCTGGTGTCTACACAGCATGAGAGAAGAAGTGACAAACTAGTCACTAGACAAAGTACAGGCAGAACCCCAACAGAAAAGTGTGTGAATGTAAATTATTACTGTACCACCCACCTCTATCCCACACAGAATTAGAATTAGAACGTCACCAGACGTATCAGTAGGTGGAGTTCTCTGATGAGAATACTGACAACATCACAACGGGTACAACAGGTATCGCATACCTGGAGGGATGTTCCCATTGGGCATCGTTCCCAAACGGGCATCGCCCAAGTTATTTATAATTGCCATGGGATGCAATGCAACCTACTGTAAGTCTAGATTAGAATGTAACAAATAATGCAAACCATAGAGTCTATGGCATAGACTGCAGTGTCCACTGTGCATTGGTATTTTCTGTTTTTCAGCAGGAGGCTATTAATACACCGCAAAGGTGAATATATTTTCTGTCCCTTTATTGCCCCATCTAAATACTTTCTGAATTGATAGTATATTTTTGCACATTAAGGCCATTCCTGGCTGTATATGTGCATGCATGAATTGCCTCGTACCAGAGTTATTATTTATGTAATCGAGTCAGGTCATTGTCATATTACACGTTGTCTGTAAGGTTCTTAAAACCAATCTTTTAAAAGTCAGCAGAAAAGAAATCACCTTGCAAAATGGACAACCCCACCCGCCCATCGACCACACACACACACACACACACGCACGCAACGCTGAAAGTGAACGTGCTACATGTCAGCTTTCTCTTTTGGGTCCCAATTAAGCTGAAAACGTTTGAGAACGCCTGCAGTAGACAACTGAAAGTACAAAGTGATCATTGAGATATTTATAGCAATACTTTATATCCTGTAAGCACTAGAAACCACAGGAAGTGGACCTAGCTGCCAAGTGAATGTTTCTGATGTGAGGCGGAAGAGCTTTGCCACACCCCATCTTTGGTTGTGTGGATGTTTTCTGAAGTAGAACAAGAGAAGAGTTTATGTTTTATTGTCACTGGTGTTTTGTGTGTGGCTGCAGCAGGGGTGAATTAAAGCCCAAGACAAATTTCCCTTGTGGACAATAAAGTTGACTTTGACCTTGACCTTGAAGAGATTACTCAGATATACTCAGTATTCAGAGTATAGAGAGTACAGAAGTACTATTGTAGCAAAATGGTATAGCAGTTTTGCAGTAATGGTAAAACTGTAGACAACATCATAGTATTTATACTGTAACAGAAGGTATATTTTATTTACAAAGTATATGATTTTACTTTATGGTAGTAGGCTACGATGCAGGGGCAAAAAGTGTTTTAATCACTTATTTACTCACTTAAACCCTATAGTATAAGATAACTTAGATAAAGGTATACTTTTTTCTCTACACAAAATCTCTTCGCTGAAAACAGCTGATCTACAAGCTCACAAGGTATCCCGTTGCGATGTGTTGTGTGAGCTTGTAGATCTGCTATATTTCCATAGAATGTTTCACCCCTGAACAGGGATGCTACGGTTCATGTGGTTGAGATACAATTAGAGAGAAAACAGCGTTGCCTCAGTTGTTTGGACGAGCATCACAATGTGTTCCTTCTGAATTCTGTGGGTTCTGTGCCAAGGAATACACCACATTGTCTTTCAGTGGTTTGTCTGAAAAATAGAGACACATGGATATCAGTCAAAAAGCAAAAAGGTCAAATGGCAAAATAGCAAGTAGAAAACTGTTTAGCATTCACTACATCATAATGAACAGGGGTCAAAACTGTCTACATTTCTACATGCATTTTTAATTATTGGCATTTGTAGCTTTCTATTAATGCAACCATTCCAACAGACACAAGGTCCATGTTTTATAGATGTTAAATAGTAAGAGCATTTAGGGACGTGTGTGCGTGTGACGTGTGTGCGCTCGTGCGTGCGTGCGTGCGTGCGTGCATAAATATGTGTGCGTAAATATCTTTACAAAGACGCACTCACCTCAGTTGTAAATCAATAGGGCGAGAGTCTCTAATACTCACTTTTGATCACGTTCAGATACACTGCTGGTTGCCTGTTGCAGTAGTACAAACCAGAATCTGAATCCTTCACTTCACTGATAGTCAATGAATTGTCTTTGGTGATGTTTGCTTCATTGATCACTCGGCTCCATGTTGGTTTTGAACCTGTGACAGACTGAGGACAGCTCAGAGTGACCATGGTCATTTCTACAGCCGTTTGTTGCTGTGTACCTGTATAACATGCATAGTAAATGAGACAAAATATACACTGACATTGCATTGCGGTTATTTGCTCCATATATGAATAGTATATAGAGTAATAAAACATAATCAAGACATTTTGTAGCTAATCTAAATTTATCTTACCTTGTGGTATCACTGTCAGTTCCACAGCTGGCTCACCATCACAGTAGTACAACCCAGAGTCTGAGATCTTGACACTTCTTATAGCCAAATACGACTTGTCTGCTAACGAAGAATATCGTTTTTGTCTGATGTCACGATCACCAGTGGCAGTAAGGATATCAATGTTTGATCCTTGACTCTTTGTCTTTCTGCTCCATTTGACATTTTTCCTTTGCATTATGAGCACTCTTGAGGGTGGTTGTGTTCTTCTCTTCAACTATTAAATGGACAATTTCTGTAAAACAAACAAACTAAATGTATCTGATCTGTGGCAAGGATGAATTGCTTGCTGTCTTGCTGTTGTGACCCCCAGACATTGGATTAACCTCCCAAAATGAAGAATAGTCTCTAAAGATTAATTTATTTTCTATGTAATTTCACAGTTGAAAGATGAAATATAAGTAAACTGTTGGAGGTGCACCGTTGGAGGTGCGACAAAGGAAGCAGGAAGACCATCCTTTATCTGTAGTTATCTCAACCGTCAGTTAGCTCAACTGACGGTTATCTCAACCGGCCTTTGCCGCGTGTCTTCCCCCATCTCTCCCCATTTCCTGTCAGTCTACTTTCAACCAAATCAATAAAGGCCAAAAAAATATCTTAAAAAAAAGAAGGGTAAGGTATACTATAAGTATATCAAACATTATGAAACATTCTTACCTGCACAAGTAGTAATGCTTACAAAACTCAACACAATGGCAGAGAACAGGCAGCCACAGATGTTAATCTTCATCCTCTCACTGACAGAAGAAGTGACAAACAAACTGAGACTGACCACACCAACACCCCGCACTCACTAGAACCAGGAACTATGTGCATGTCTGTTACATTTGGACATTCCCTATGTGAAAAGCATGCCCATGTTTTCATTCTAGCCAATAACCATATTAACATCATTTTAATTCTAGCCAGTGATGCAGACAGATATGTTGAAATTAAGAAAGTTTTAATTTAAATTCCCAGACACTGGACATGTTTTCAGTTTATGTTGTGTAAATACAGTTTATTTAGGTTTTATCTAGTTTAATAGCCAAAAGAGAGAGATGTGTGTTTGACAGAACAATTTATAATGGAAAACTGTCACTATAGGAGGTGTCCTGGGGGCACAGTATGCACATCAGAGATCACAGAACAACCAAACCCAAGTGGTGTTTTTCAATTCATTTCAAAGTGGGTTCATTTGCATGGGAAGAAAGATGTCTTAAAACTTAAGATAAATTAAAATAAGAAATATATACAAACTGAAAGATTTTGCTTTAGTTTTGGAATATACATTAGACAAAGACACCTTCATCCATAAAAATGGCACCATTGTATTCTCTCAATTTCTCTGTGTAGGCCTATACATAGTTCTACATACTGTACAGAGATCTGTATGGTGCAGAAATACACATGGTGTCTTCTAATATGATAGTTATTGTAATTCATTGGAACAGCTCACACATCTTCCTGCTGTGTAGAAATGCTCATTGATGCACTTTTGTCATTCATGTTACCTTGGTACAGTTGACACTTGGCAGGCTGGCCAGCTGTTATAAAGTGTATAACTTGCCCATATTTCGCCGCAGGTTGAAAACCCACCTCTTCAGGAAACACTACCCTTCCTCTCTGCCTGACCTACTTGTTGTTAACTAGTTGTACGAACGCTTGTTTTCTATTGTTGTATTGTTTATTGGATCTTGTTTAGTCGATACACTTAATTGTTTTAGCTCATGCTCATTTGATTTAGCTATTTTGTCTCATCTGTTTAAGGAAATAGGTAGCTGATATATTGCACTTTTACCTTAGCTACCTTAGCGCTAGGTATACTCTTGGTTGCTTGTTTTTGCAGAAAATGCACTAAAGACTTCTGGTGATTAGTAGTTTTTGTTCCCTACCTATGTTGAATACACTTATTGTAAGTCGCTTTGGATAAAAGCGTCTGCTAAATGACTGTAATGTAATGTAATGTAATGTAGGCACTTGACTAGTAATAAGGGAAAATTAGCTAAATGTGTGGCAAATCTGCAAAACAAAAATGCTTACCACTAGCTTTCTTCACAGATGTGTTCATATATCACATATACATTTGTAGCAAACCCAACTCCCTTAGGAAACTTTGTGACAGCTGCTGAAAGATGGGGTACCATTATCAACCAATAATATTAGGCAAATATTTCCAAATTTTATTATACTTTAAGTAGCATGTGACATGTCAAACTAAGGGGTTTTCATGATCTGAATTCATTGCAAGCATTAGTTTTGCACAAAAAACACTCCTTTGCCTAAAAATGCCCATCACAAATGTGATGAGGTCAGCACATTTTAGAACAGCAAAACCGTTATAGGTGAAGGCGCGCTCTACTCAGTGAGTCTCTGTAGCTGATGGGTGCAGATTCTTGAACAGCACATTTTGGCACATTAGGGCAAGTGGCAATGGCCAAATTTAGCCCAAGGAGTATTTTCGTGCAAAACTAATGTTTGGAATGGATTCAGCATCATGAAAACCCCCTAGTTTGACCAGTGTTGGGTAATACACACTACGTAACTTAATAAATTACGTAATATATTACCGAAATGCGGTAACTTGTAATGTAATACATTACTTAACAAAAAAATTGTAATATATTGTAAAAATCTTTCTGTGTTACTGCATTACTTTCTGTATTACTTTCTGTCTGTCTGTCTCGTTGCCCGTGGCTCTGTCTTGTGACATTATGTGACAACTGCAGAAGTTAAAGAATTACTTATTTTCTATAATTTGTCATCAAATTATTTATTGGCTTCCATGAATTCAAGGAATACATTTAGCTCCTGTGTTAACTGTCCATAGCTGAATAGGATGGGGTAGGTCTCCGCCAGTAGCGTTTTCAGGAATTACATTTTGGGCAGGCAAGATGTGTCGTCCCACGTGCCAGATGAGTACGCTACAAAGGCTGAAAGGCATGCATTCGCATTCCAATGGTTGCTATACGTGCAACGGCCAATCCGCTGCCCACTAATAGTTCTCAGGTCTGGTGTTTGTCCTCTCTTTTTCTCAGTCATGTCTTCAAATGGATTTGGCTAGGCTTATTGTAGATACGCCACTGGTCTACGCAATATATCATTTATAATTATACTAAATATTTAATATTTGTTCAATTTGAGCATTTAAAAAAAAGTAATATGTAATAGTAATATTACTCTTGCTCAGACAGTAATATGTAATACAATATATTACTTTAAAATTAAGGTAATAAGTAATAAGAAATATATTCCAAATATAAAGTAATATACCCAACACTGAGTTTGACAATTTTGGGAGTTTGCCTTATTGGTTGTTAATGGTATCCCAACTTTCAGCAGCTGTCACAAAGTTTCCCAAAGGAAGCAGGAAGACCATCCTTTATCTGTATGAAATTATTTACCTCAACTGCAATAAGCTCAAACTCAAACATTAAAAAGGAAGGTAAGGGCCCGGACAGTTATCTCAACCGTCCAGGCACCTGAGATCAACTCCAGATCCCGACGGCCTTTGCCGCGTGTCTTCCCCCCATCTCTCCCCATTTCCTGTCACAATGGCAGAGAACAGGCAGCCACAGATGTTAATCTTCATCCTCTCACTGACTGAGAAGAAGTGACAAACAAACTGAGACTGACCACACCAACACCCCGCACTCACTAGAACCAGGAACTATGTGCATGTCTGTTACATTTGGACATTCCCTATGTGAAAAGCATGCCCATGTTTTCATTCTAGCCAATAACCATATTAACATCATTTTAATTCTAGCCAGTGATGCAGACAGATATGTTGAAATTAAGAAAGTTTTAATTTAAATTCCCAGACACTGGACATGTTTTCAGTTTATGTTGTGTAAATACAGTTTATTTAGGTTGTATCTAGTTTAATAGCCAATATTACTGACAAGAGAGAGATGTGTGTTTGACAGAACAATTTATAATGGAAAACTGTCACTAGGAGGCGTCCTGGGGGCACAGTATGCACATCAGAGATCACAGAACAACCAAACCCAAGTGGTGTTTTTTGTTTTTTTTGTTGTAATATAAAATATAATCCAATGTTATTTATTAGAAAATACATTATTACTGGATCCCATGCCATGTGAAATGTTTAAAAGGCAAAAAGGTGGATAATTTGTCCCAAAATCCTTCTTGTTATTGGATGATTTTTCTCTCAATCAGAATCCTGTCATCCCTTTGACGTTTGCGCCCTGTGGCACTGCGTTGGTCACCAAAACTGTCAATCAAGCCGCCCTTCGCTTCCATTGGCCTGTGCGCTGTGAGTGGGCGTAGCATTTTCCGGAAAATAGATTTCCTTGTCTGTATGTCATATGCGCGAGACGGACTGGGCAAAGGATCGACTGCAAGTTGTTATGAAACCAATTGAATAAAAACAAAAAATACATGTATCCTGCGAGATTACTTAATTTGAAGTACAAATGCAATTTGCAACGTATTCTCCCTAAGTGCTTTACATAGAGCGCCAGGGTCTGTTGTGTTCATGTTCTGTTTAGATAGCTAGCTATTATTATCACCTCGCTATCTAATCGCAAGGAGCTCTTTCTAAATACGCCTGCTTTGTGGCTATGACTACGGATTTACTAGTTGACTTGGATAGTCGCTTCTTCGCTGATAACCTTCTGACGAGCGAAGACTGGGGTGAGTTCATAAATAATGTGAATTTAAAGCTGTAAATAAACGTGATTGATTCATTGCAGGTTCGTTCGTGTGTGAGAAGGGAGCGATGCGCAGAGTGAGAGTAATTTACTGGCAATGGGCGTGAAAGTAAGATTCAAAGGCGAGGTGGTGTTCGAGTTTAGCCTAATCCCCATCAGTGCGTTTAATAAAGCGTGTCTTTATTTCAAAATGAGGAAGTTAAATGGCTTCCTTCCCGACGTCCAGAGATGCACGTTGAGCCGCATTCACGCGTGGATCTGCCTGTGTTTTGCACAGCTACGTGTGTGGTGGTTTGCACAGACCCGGATATGTCAGTTTATCTTACAACAATACGCCAGTCCAGAGCGCTATTAAACGCCAAAATGATGGCCGTGCCGTCTCTCGTTTCTTTCACACGTATTGTGTTTCCTTATTGCATGTTACAGACACGTCTTTTATGATCTCACGCTGTTAGAATATACATAGTGTGTGTTGCGCTTATGTTAATTGCAAAAGCTCGCACACCAGGAGCCGTCATTAGGCCTACATTCTAGATCTAAACAAAGGACAAAGGTCACCCATTTTCAACTGTTTTATTATATTTGGACACTTGCTTTGGCAATGTAAACATGTCTCATGCCAATGCTCCTATGAGTAAGAATTGAATTGGGTGGCAGTCACTATATGAGCATCTAACTAATACATTGATGCATTTGATGGTCGTTTGAATTTCAGGCAGGTCAAGCAGCAGCATCGCAACAAATAGTGCTTCATCTATTCATTGACACCGTTGTACAATTAACATCACAGTCATACACATACAGTATGCTGATTTATTCTGGGAAGCATGTTGGAAAATGCATCATTGATCCCCGGACTAGGAAAAACAGGAGATAAGAAATGACAGCAGCACCGCTGTTTGAAAAGTTAGAAATGGTCTTAAAGATCAAATTCAAGAGTAACTGACAGTCTAATTACAGAAGGCCATGCATTAAGTTTCAATTCCCACACCAGCCATTAGCCCATACATCCAAACAGAAAAGTCCTGTCTGATTGCATTAAATGACTTTAAACAACATTAAATTCACTTTGTCACTCGATTTGCCACTCGATCTGCCATTCACTTTATGCATGTGCATACCCTCTATTATTAACAGTGTCGAATCGTGCTTGAGATTCTGAATGGGAATGTGTGTGGAATATTCATTCAGAAGGCAAAGCTCTCTGTCTTCCGAACAATCTTCGTTCCAACTCTCACCTATGGTCATGAAGTGACGTGTGGGTCATGCCCGAAAGAATAAGGTCGCGAATACAAGCGGTTTTCTCCGACGGGTGGCTGGCATCTCCCTTAGAGATAGGGTGAGGAGTTCAGTCACGCGGGAGAGACTCAGAGTAGAGCTGCTGCTCCTTAGGTGGTTCTGAGCCAGCTTAGGTGGTTCTGGCATCTGGTTAGGATGCCTCTCGGGCGTCTCCCTAGGGAGGTCCTCGATGCACGTCCCACTGGGAGGAGACCCCGGGGCAGACCAAGGCGCAGATGGAGGGATTACATCGACTCACTGGCCTTGGAATGTCTCGGGATCCCCCAGGAGGAAGTCACTAATGTTGCTCTGGAGAGGGAAGTCTGGAGCTCTCTGGTGGAGCTGTTGCCCCCGCGACCCGACTACGGATAAGCGGTTGAAGAAGATGGATGGAACCGATGGATGGAGTTATTGAATAAATGAATGCATTTTTTTTTAAATGTTCTATTTCACCCAGATTTGTATCATTGCCAGACCTGACTGTTTGGTCTGGGAGGGTGTAGAGTAGACTAGTGTAAACAACCACACATGTGTCTCCTCTGAAACACATGGAGTCACCACTAGCTCTGGTCCGGCTATGGACCAGAACCAACCAACATGTAATCGGTACAGTGACGGAGAACACCCTCCCCTGCCTGCTTGTTCAAAGACTTGGCCTTGTCCGTGGCAAATTCTAGATTTTCTAGATTTCTTTTCACACCATTTTAGTGTTCTTATTTTGATCTTAAGTCTCAATTACTGAATGTCAGTCTCTAGGTTTTCTTCAGAATATGTAGGCATGGTGGGTTTCCGGTGACGCTACACAAGATGGCAGCTTAGTAACAGAGCTCCGGGTATCAGCCCATATATTCCCCTAATTCAGTAAGTTTTATACATCCAGATTTATACAAACTGAGTGAATAATGAATGGGGAAAAGAATCAGGGTAAAAAAGGAAAATATGAGTTAAGAAACACCGCTGTTGAACAGAGGAACGAGGAGGACGCGAACGCTGGGAAAACAACAGCAGGACAAGATGGAGGAGGCGGCAACAGCATAGCCCGGTGTCCCGACATGGAGACGGTGGATTCACTTCGCAAAGTTGTGAGTGAAGTTATGACCGCGGGTTTGGCTACAATGCAAGCCGAACTGAAAAAAGATCTCGCTGAATTCCGTATAGGCTTCCGAGAAGATATTAAAAAACAAATGGAGGAGTTTAAGACTGAAATAAACCAGAAAATACAGGATTCGACGGACCGGCTGGACGGAGCAGTGAAACGTGTCGGGGAAATGGAGGAAGGCCTTGCTAATATGGAAAGATGGGACATTGGTGTCAAGGACACTCTTCTTCAACTGCTATCCGACCAACAGGTACTACAAGATAAAGTTTCTTTTATGGAAGGGTACTCCAGACGCGAAAACATAAGAATATACTCCATTCCTGAAGGGGCTGAACTGGCGGAGGAGGGGGGCTCCACAATCAAGTTTGTTGAAAATTTGATAAAGACTGAACTTGGGGACTTGGATTTGGGTCAAAACCAGAGCTTAGGAATTATGCGAGCCCACAGGGTCGGACCAAAGCCCCCCGCGACCGCCCCGCCACGCTCTATGGTGATTCGATTTCTTCAATTCACAGTGAAGGAGAGAGTCATCCACACCGCTTGGAAGAAAAAGCCTGGGCCGTGCATTAATGGAAAACGGGTGTATTTCGATCATGATTACGCAGACGAAGTGCAAAAAAAGAGAAAAGAATATGTTCCTGTTAAAAAAGCCCTACTACAGAAGAAGATACGATTTCAAACCCCGATGACCAGAATGAGAGTTGAATTGGACACTGGTGCCGTTGTTTACGACAGCGCACTACAAGCAGCGGAGGACTTGCGGAAGAGAGGAATCGACATCGGTGATATCGTCCCGGCCACCACCAAGAAGAAGAAGGGCATGACTGCGGAGGCGCTGACCCAACTTCTGCCGTGGGAGATAGTGGGACCCAGACGTGCGTCGCAAGGAGCTAAACAGCGCTTTCAACAACAGGTTCGAGAGAGGCTGAGTGAATACCGCAGGACGGACTCTGACGATACAGGAGAAGTTGGAGTCTTGGAGAAACGTCCTGATAAGAGGTGAACGACTTATCTCCGACCTCTTGGAGCACGGTGTGTGATACAGTTAATCATACAAATGATAAATATCCTTTGAATACGTTTAAAAAAGTAATGATTACGGGCTGATACTTGTACTGTGAACTGACGCCACTTTTGTTTTTTTTGCTTGTTCTATCAGCTAGAGAGGGGCCCCACCTAGTGGCCAGATCCCCTCATTACTTTAAAGACATACAGATGTCTTTTATTTCCCTAGGAAATTCTCTGTGTTTTTTTTTGTTCTGTTTTATTGTCTTTTTGTTTTTGTTTTCTGCTGAGGTCCGGGCTGTTGTTGTTACAGGTACAATGTATGTTCTTTGAAATACAGGTTTTTGTTGGAACCACAGGCTTGAGGTCTAGGTTACCTATTTGTTCAAAATCTAGATTACAGGGCTCGCTTGTTGGGGCTGTAGTATTACTCACACAGGGTTCAATGCAAAACAAAATATGAATCTTCAACATTATAACTTATTATCCCTAAATGTAAATGGGTTAAATAGCCCCATTAAGAGGAGCAAAATGATATCAAAAATGAAGAAGGAGAAGATAAATATTGCTTTCTGGCAGGAAACACACCTGTCTGATGCAGAACACGAAAAATTAAAGAAAATGGGGTTTAGGAACACTTATTTCTCCTCATATAAAAACGGTAAAAAAAGAGGGGTTGCTATCCTGATTTCTAACTCAATTCAGTTTGAACTCATATCCAAATTAATTGATAAAGAGGGCAGATATGTTCTATTGAAGGGAAAGTTGGACCAAAAAGAAGTTACATTATTTAATGTCTATGCTCCCCCGGGCAGTACTATGTCTTTCTACAAAAAAATATTTGATTTGATCGCAGCTGAATCATATGGTACTTTGTTTTTTGGTGGTGACTTAAATGCTACGCTCCATGACTCGGACTCAACAAACAAAAAGAGAAAGAGAACCCCTACAGAAAAACGCATTAAAAAGGTATTAGCAGACTTGGGTTTAATTGATGTGTGGCGTGCCATGCATGGATCAGCCCCAGGGTACACTTTCTTTAGTGCAAGGCATTCTGTTCATACAAGACTAGATTATATATTTGTGTTCAATGCAGACTTGCACAGGTTGAAGGAGTGCAGAGTGGGCCAGAGAGACCTTTCTGATCACTCAGGGGTATACCTGACTTTTCATTTAGATGGTAGAAGGAGAAAAACACTTTGGAGAATGAATACCAGCCTTTTAAATAATGCTGTATTTAGAGAAGAAATGGAATCAGACCTAACTGAATATTTACAGGATAATGACAGGGGAGACGTGGACCCAGGTATATTGTGGGATGCAGCTAAAGCGGTTCTCAGAGGGAAAATTATAGCCCGAACAGCTAGGATAAAAAAGGCAAAGGCTGAACATTTTTCGAAACTACAAGAACAACTGAGGGAGTTAGAACAAGCGCATGTTACAAACAAGGAACCTACAATAAAAAACCAAATAAAAAATATTAAACAAGAAATAGACAAAGTACTGAGTGAAGAAGTGGAAAAAAATCTAAGATTTATGAAGCAAAGATATTACGAGGCTGGCCCTAAGGCATCGAGGCTTTTAGCCTGGAGGCTTAGAAAACAACAGGCCGAAAACACCATATATAAAATTAGAGACCCAGTTACAAATAAAATTACCAGTAATATGGATAGCATACAGAATGCATTTGAAACACATTTTAAATCACTATACTCCCAACCGGACAGGGCAGATAAACAAACAATTGTTGATTTTTTGGAATCACTAGACCTCCCCTCAATTGACACAATGATGAATAAAAAACTAATTTCACCAATAACACAAGAAGAAATAGATGAAGCCATTTCTAGCCTAAACTCCAATAAATCCCCTGGCACTGATGGATTTCCACCTGAGTGGTATAAGGCTATGAGGGAACACTTACTCCCCCTACTGCAGAAGTGTTTTAATTTCACGTTAAAGGAAAGTCATCTTCCACCATCATGGAATGAGGCCTTTATATCTGTTATCCCCAAGGAAGGAAAGGATAAAACGGAATGTGGGAATTATAGACCCATAAGTGTGTTAAACACAGATTATAAGCTATATACCTCAATTTTAACAAGGAGGATGGAGGAGGCAATGACATTTCTCATCGATGAGGACCAATCGGGTTTTTTGAAAACTAGGCAAACCCAAGATAATATAAGGAGGGCTTTACATGTTATTGAGCAGATTAATAATGAAAAATCCAGCGCTATCGTAATCAGTCTGGATGCTAGGGCTGCCTTCGACAGCGTGGATTGGGGCTTCCTCTACTTAGTAATGCACAGATTTGGTTTTTGTGAGGGTTTTATACAACGCATTCAAGCACTCTATTCTTCCCCTACAGCAAGGATAAAAATAAATGGTAGTCTTTCCGATCCCATAGCCCTGGAACGTGGATGCCGTCAGGGCTGCCCAAGCAGTCCGAGCCTCTTCAATCTTTTCATCGAGCCGCTGGCCCAAGCAATTAGAGAGGAAATAAGATTAAAGGGGATATCCATAGGTGGAGAAGAATATAAAATCGGGTTGTATGCTGATGATGTCCTTGTCACAATCATGGACCCAGGTTCGGGGCTACCTACACTGATGGAAATATTGGAAACATATGGTTCTTACTCAGGGTATGCCCTTAATGTAAATAAAACCCAGGTATTGACATTCAATTACAATCCTACACAAGAAAACATAACAAAATACAATTTTAATTGGTATTCATCTCATATTAAATATCTAGGTGTGAATTTGCCCAAGGACCTGTCGCAATTGTTTGACGTAAATTACAAAGGTGCAACGGAAAAAATGTATGATGATCTTGGCAGGTGGAGCGTGCTTCCTCTCGATTTAGGTGGCAGAATAAGAGCAGTCAAAATGGTAATTTTACCCAGATTACTATACCTTTTTTTGTCACTGCCAGTGGAAATACCTTTAAAACAATTCAGGGAATGGAATAAACATATCTCACGTTTTATTTGGGATAAAAAAAGGCCAAGGGTGAAATTTTCTACCTTACAACTGCCCCGAGAGAGAGGAGGCATGTCTCTCCCATCTTTAAGGGACTATTATCTAGCAGCTCAGCTAAGACCCTTGGTATATTGGTGTAACCGACCCTACATTGCAAAATGGAAAAGCATAGAGTTATCCCTGATGGATATACCAATACAGTCACTATTGGGTTGCACTGACAGAGAGAAAGGACTGTTTCAGACGAGGAGTCAGTGGGTAAATTTATCGTTCAAAATATGGCTGGAAGTTGTTAAACGCTTCCATCTTCAGAGGGAGGCAAAACTTTTAAGATGGCCAGCATATGACCCTGACTTCATACCAGCAGTATTAGACAATAGATACAAACAATGGCACCACAATGGCATCACCTCTATATGTACTATGATTAGAAATGGAGATATTGATAGTTTTGAAAACTTAAAGCAGAAATATGGGTTGGCTAACCAGGACTTTTTTAGATACTTGCAGGTAAGGGATTATTTTGGTAAAAAGGTAAAAGGGTCTACTCCAGGTATTACAACAAGTCTAATCACTATATTTACAAATGCTTATGGCTCAGGAAGTAATAGGGGTCTTGTGAGTAAACTATATAATGGACTTATGTCGTTGAAAAAGGATTCTACAATGTATGTGAAAGAGAGATGGGAAAAAGAGATGGGCATTGATATAAGTGATGAAGTATGGATGAATACATGGAAAACGCAATCAACGACCACTAATTCCTTGATTTGGAGAGACTTTTGTTGGAAAAACCAGATTCGCTTCTTTATTACTCCAAAACAGAAGTCCAAACAGACTGGCAACCATATGGACTGTTGGAGAGAATGTGGAGATACAGTGGTTGATCATGCACATGTCTTTTGGTCTTGTCCTGTAATTCAACCATTTTGGAAGGAAGTGACAACACTTATCTCAAACATTATGGGTTTTGGAATAGATGATACATTCACATCTTTGTACCTAGGACAACTCCCAGATGGGCTAAATCAGGATGACTCCTACTTACTTAAGATTTTACTTGTAGCAAGCAAAAAAGCTATTACAAGAAATTGGTTACAAAAGAATTGTCCTACTGCTGACCTATTTATCAACATTGTGAAACAACTACATCTCCTAGAACAGATGACCTATTCTCTAAGACTGCAAAAAGAGCTGGGTGAAAGAAGATGGGAGAAATGGATAGAGTATTTAGCTGGGGGGGCGGATATGGAGTGAATATGGGCTGTGTCTTTCCGGTTGTCAATGAATCCAAGTCTGTAATATGTATTGTTGTTGCTTGTTGCTGTACATCCCGTGACCTCATTTGTTTGTTTGTTTGTTTGTTTTGTTTTTTATTATTATTCTGTTTCTTCTGTTGATGTTTTTGTTTTAATGTATGCCTTGTTTGTCTTTTGTGTCTCTTGCTTATTCAAAAATTCAAAAAATAAAGAGTTTAAAAAAAAAAAGAATATGTAGGCATATGACACTGATTTATTATGACCATTTATTAATGGCACATTATGAGTCCACTGTCTAGTATAGTGGTTCCCAAACATGACCCCATAATTCTGAGAGTGTACAAATGGAACCAAATCGACCCATAAGGGTCCATTATTGGTTCCAATGGCACCCTCTCAGAGTTACAGACCTGTATCATTTAGGTAATTTAGGACCATCTCTTTGTGTTATCCTACTCAGTTTGTATGTCCGTGGCAAAAATAGAATTTTGTCAAAAATATCCAACACAAGCCAGCATGACGATGACCCCTGGTCGGAACCTATGATGCCCAGACAACCCTTGCCACGCTGTTCTTGAGGTCCATCAATGCTTTTTAAAGACAACCCTTGCCACGCTGTTCTTGAGGTCCATCAATGCTTTTTAAAGCGTGCCTTTACTTCAAAATAAGCAAGTTAAATGGTGGCTAGCGATAGAGATGCATGATGTTGAGCTGCATTCACATCCTTATAGCCAGGCGTGTTTGCACTTGCTCTGTGTGTGATTTGCTTCTTTAAATGTCAGTATAGATGGCCTAAAGGGCAAGAGTGACGGTCTAATGACAGAAGGCATTGGGTGCAGGACACTGAGGACAGGTTCAATTCCTGATGAGGAGGAACATGCACATCCAAACTATAGGTGCTGAGACGAAAACACAATGACACAGTTGGGCTTCAGTTTAAACATAGTCTACTGCAGGGGTGGGCAACTGGCGGCCCGGGGGCCACATGCGGCCCCCACCTTCACTACATGCGGCCCTCAGGTTAATGTCAGAATTCTGATATAATATTGGTTTCAGCTGATTACAATTCCACAACATGCAAACATGACCCGCTTTAATTACTTCAGTCTAAATTAGTAGCTCAATGCTTCAACAAGTATAATTAAAGGCATTTGAAATGAAAAATATTAATTTTCAGGATTCTGATTTAAAAAATAGCAAAAATTCAAGATTTCAATTCGAATATAGCAAAAATAGCCGATCTACAAGCTCAAAACGCGTCGCAGCGCGACACGTTTTGAGCTTGTAGATCGCCTATTTTTGCGACGACCGTAATATATGGCCCTAGGGAGTGAGTGTTGAAATATAGTGGCCCTCTCCATTGTCAAAGTTGCCCACCGCTGGTCTACTGTATTGCACCCACAAGTGAAGCACAAGTTACAATGTCTGACGAAGAGCATGTAGTTCGAAACATCACGCAGGCAGGCACACAGCCATATGCCTTGTTGAATGGTGCTTTGAGCAAGACCGAAGCCCAGAGTTTGCTCACTCATTCCAGGTTTCTTTGCATAATGGTCTAAACTCTTTTGCATTTGTATTTGCCAAATGCCTAAAAAATGTAAATGACATGTCGTACATGAGCTTATCCAATGATGCACTTGTGCCCTTGCATATACTCTGGCACATTTTCGGCTGACAATAGTCTAGTGCTGCACGATTGATTGAAAAATAAAAAAGATAGCAATCTAGATTCAGACACCTATGTGAACTCACTTCTAAACTTGAGCGAGAATCGTGCAGCACCATTTGGCTGTCCAAATCATTTTAGTTACGCTTATGTTTTTGCTACAAGAGACTTTAAGATACTTTAAAAAGAGTCTGTTTAAAGCCACAGTAGTTGACTCCAGGTGTCACATTTTGATAATGTTCAACTAAAGAAAATACATATTTTCATGGAAAAATGAGGCTGACTTTTTGACGGAGGCAGTCTCTTCTGTACAATAGTCTAGTGCTGCACGATTAATCGAAAAAAGATTGCGATCTAGATTCAGACTGACAATTATGCAATCTCATTTCTAAATTTGAGAAAGAATCGTGCAGCACCATTTGGCTGTCCAAATCATTTTAGTTACTCTTATATTTTTGCTACAAGAGAGAGACTTTAAGAGACTGTATATACCTGTAGCCACAGTAGTTGGCTCCAGGTGTCATATTTTGATCAATGTAGTAATGTTCAACTACAGACTAAAGACAATACATATTTTCATGGAAAAAAAGAGAATTATGAAGAATCGTGCAGCACTACAATAGTCTGTATAGAGCGTCGCAGTCCCGCCCCCTTTCATGACGACGCCAAGCCCAGGAAATGAATCGCAATGCATTTTTCCCATAGACATTTCAAAAAGTATTTATTTAAAGACCCTTTAAGCGTCGTACGAAGCCAACTCGAGTCGTGACAAATCATGACAACACACACAATATTTTGGACCAAACAAATAATTACATAGAAGAAAAACAACAAAAAAAGTGTTGTAACCTGCCGTCTTTCTAATTCTTTGTTTGGCCCGAAAAATTGTGTTTGTTGTCATGATTTGTCACGACAAGAGTTGGCTTTGTCCGTGGCGTAAACGTCTTTAAATAAATACTTTCTGAAATGTCTATGAGGAAAATGAACGGAGAATCATTTCCTGGGCCCTGGTAGGGGGAGGGACTGCGACGCTCTATACTATAGAGTCTATAGGGTAGATATAGGATCCCAGCTCCTCTATTGAATGTGCAACACCTCAGGGTAACAAACCCAGCTTGTTGGCACATCAACAGTTTAGTTCTTTGCCACTACTCAGGTTTCCGTTTTCCCAGCCTTGGCTTTTGTTATTAGCAGTGAAAGGAAAAACATATAAATGTAGGAATAGGTGTATGCAATACAATAGTACTGTATCATCATTAGTTACATTTTTTTCTATGGTGTTGGTTCACCACCTGTTGTTTTCAAACTTTTTGTGCCCAATGGGTAATGAAAGTCTCAAGGCACACATTGTATTCATAGTGAAAATAGCAGCTCTACAAAGTTGTTGCGATGCGACGTGTTTTGAATATGATCATAATCATAATCTAATACGGATACATTTCCCTTTGACGTGCCCAAAATATGGATGCTAGAGGTTGAAAGGTTTTAATGGGAAATGAGTGCACACAAAGTACTGATATAGTAAATTGAAAAATAATAAAGCATTGCAATAATGTGATTGTCACAAAATCCAAACAAGCACACCCTGACTTCTCTAATGCCACACCAGAGAATTGTGTGATCTCAATTCTTGTGGAGGAAAATCGAGATTCACATTAATTGAGCAAGAATCGTGCAGCACTACAATAGTCTAGATCTGTATAGGATCCCAGCTCCTGTTCCATGTGCAGCACCTCAAGATCAGAAACCCACCTTGTTGGCACATCAACTGTTTCTTTCTTTGCCACTACTCAGGTTTCCGTTTTCCCTGCCTTGGCTTTTGTTTTTAGTTTTAGGAAAAACATATATGAATGTAGTAATAGATATTAATGCCAATACAATAGTATCATCACCTGGACGTTTCTAATGCCACACCAGTGAGTCTCGGCACACTATGGAAACCACTGACTGTACACCAAAAAGATGAGGAAGGTACACGCAGCCCTGTATTGATGAGGCACTGGGCACATGGTCAGAAACTAAAAGAAAGCCGCACACTCATAGTCTCAACTCAATGCAAATAATATCTCTGACCCAGTTCTTATTCTCGGGTACAGTATTCTAATGCAGTTGTTGAACAGACTTGCGGACCATGCCACAGTGTCACTTGTACAAGTACAAGGAGACAAATGTCTGTGTGACACTGTCACACAGACATTTGTCTCCTTGTACTTGTACAAGTGACTGACAAATAAACCCTTCTTGAGTCTTGTAAAGAGATCATAAATCATTACTTTCTTTTAGCTCCTGTTAGTCAGTGTTAGTTGACATTTTTGACCTTGTGCTGTTGCTCTTCAGTGGCTTACTGGCCTGCAATAAGTCAGATGTGGAACAAGCAGATAAGAGTGAGCGTAGCTATTTATAACATCGTATGAACCAAAGGACACCGCATGCTTCACATCTGCTATTAACAGGAAGCCAATAGTTGAAGATGTTTCACCTGGTTGTTTTCATGTAATGAGGCTCCTCTTCTCTTGGCTCATTAAAGTCCATGGTTATGTGCCCTTCATCTCAGAATCAAACAATGCACGATAGGAGAGAGAATTGTTGATGTAAGGGTCCATTGGGGTCTTTGGTCTAGCTTCCTAGAAAACAAGGTAATGGCCCAAGTGCATAACAGTAGCTACCCTTTTATTAGTAAGCAGAGCTTTTGTATTACACTACGACGAGGCTCCGTGAGTGAGTGCTAATAGTGACACTGAATGAGTTTATGTAGAGCAGGGGTGCCCACACTTTTTAGACTTGAGAGCTACTTTCAAAATGACCAGCTCAATCAGATCTATCGACCAAAATATATATATATATATATTATCCCATTGCTGAAAATAGTTACATATTAGACAAATGCACTTCTTTTTCTTTTTTGTAATACTGATTTGTGCGAAACACTTTTGAAAACATAGTAGGCCTATTGCATTGTGGGTTTGAGCTGCCCTTTTTGATGTCAATCAAGTGCAGTCACCTTAATCCAAGTGGCAGATGCCAAAAGTAGTTTATTATTTATTTAAATTGTATATTTTTAGGGCCATGTCATGTGGTCTACCTGCACAGCCTGTGTGATCTACTGGTAGATCATGATCTACCTTTTGGGCACCCCTGATGACTGGCCTGCAATGTAGAGGGTTACTGTTGTTGACCTGTTTATTATTATTATTTATTTATTCACTATCCATCTATCGTGCCACATTTATCCATGTCTATCGCTGTCTCATCCTCTTCTTCCTCTCTCTCCATCACCATTAGTGCTTTCATTGTCTATGATCCATACATTAAACAACATCTCTCTCTCTTTTGTCCTCAGATGCCTGCCTGTACCAGTGTGAGAGTATGGAGGAGGGCGATGACAGAGACTTCAGCCGAGGGACGAAATACGATACATCGGTACAGAGACATTAAACACTCTTCCTGTTATCTCTTGTCTCCGCTCCTCTCCCAGTGACTGTGTTAACCCGATGTCACCCCAGTCTCCTAAATACTCTAATCTAGCATGTGTTTCTCGATGCCAGAGTTCACACAGTAGGTGCAGGGTTTAGAAGGCCCTCCAAGCTTATCTGGGAGTCGTGTTGACTAGTGACAGTGGTCCGTGTACGTCGTGTTGACTAGTGACAGTGGTCCGTGTACAGTACTCTACTCTTCTTCACATACAAGGCTACCAGTCCAGACTGAAACACAACACGCTACGACAAAACTATCAAGCTAACCCAAATGATGTACCTTCTGAAACTATGGACAAATTTGAATATTTTGAATTTAAAAACGAGTCTGTACTCTTGAGTGGTTGGTAAAATATAAACATTGCTTCTGTTGTTAATGCCTAGAACGTCAAGGCAATGAAGGCATTGGGCCAGGCTCTGTTGAACGAAGCGGAGGTGAAAAAGTAGACTGGCTGGCAAGTGGCTAAGTCAATAATGGATGGTAAACACAGAACAAAAGTACAACCTACCGTGTCCTGCTCAAAAGTATTATTATAGGAATGGTCCTGGGAGTATGTCATTTAGTAGTATATCATCACTGTCGGGCAAAAACCTTGCATCTCCATATTTCATATTTGTTAATTATTTTAAATAAATTGATGCCCTACTTTATACTTCATCGTAAGTGTTGTGATTTCGGTTGTCCATCTGTGGTCCGTCACGAGTCTCCATCTAAACCGAAGGGGTGGTGGGTGAGGATCAGCTGAGTCGCAGGCGCGGACAACATATTACAGTATGTCAACACCAGGCCGTATTGCACATACATTGTAGTTTATTAGATATACCGGGAGAAATATATACAGTATGAACAGCGGATATATGACGCCCCTAGCAGATATGGAAACAAAGATAAGAACAGAATGAACAGGAACAGAGCATGCATCTCATATCATTTCGCACATGCAGTCAATCTCTGATACAGTAGAGTAGTGGCTTGTTGTCATATCATGGATTGATATCAGTGTGTTTTGACACTGAGTCAAAGTCAATGTCATAACGGTAAGCACCAACCATAAACCTTAATCATGATCTTGACCTTTAACCCTGTAAAGTGAGTAATAGTCTGATTTTGGTGAACCAATGAAATGTCTGTTATACCAGATAAAATACACAAACCTTGTGATTGGCTGTCGTTTGGTGGGAAAACTGTGTGTTTGCACTCTCTCTCTTTCTCTCTCTCTCTGACACACTATGCCTGCTGTGGTTGATCTACTCACTAATCCAGGAGTTGTTTGACTTAATTCTCTTCTTCACAATCTTTCTCTCTCTTCTCTTATATTATCTTTATTTATTTTTATATATTCATATAATATATATTCTTATATATATTTACTTTATATATCTTAAATTACTACTCTCTTTCAACAATCCCTTTCGGTCTATCACTCTTTCCGTTCTTCTTCTTGTGTGTGTGTGTGTGTGTGTGTGTGTGTGTGTGTGTGTGTGTGTGTGTGTGTGTGTGTGTGTGTGTGTGTGTGTGTGTGTGTGTGTGTGTGTGTGTGTGTGTGTGTGTGTGTGTGTGTGTGTGTGTGTGTGTGTGTGTGTGTCTCTCACTTTTTTCCTTTACCTCTTTCCGCTCTCTTTCCCCCCCCACATGTCTAATTATCGCTGCCTCTCCCTCCGTTCTCAGTTTGAGAATGACCTCGTGCTGACACTAGACCCTGACAACCCCACGTCGCCATGGAGACACCTCGACAACAACCTCCTGACAGGTACTAGCGGTCAGCCAACCATGACAGCCATGGAACATTCATTTGCAGCGGCAGGAAAACGTTAAGTCAAGTTATTTTCCCAGACTGTAAACTATCCATAATATCTACCGACGCATCCAGTAGTAGCCTACTGTAGGACACTGCTCAAGCTGTCGACTCAGTTATTGTAACAACAATAAGTCAATTGTTATTTGTTGGGTAGATTATTTCTCTAGTCGTAACGATGCTTTTTGTCCGTAACCTTTACCGTTGGAAATCCTGTTTATTTACCTTTTTTAACATTGACCGTACACATCATTATTTTCTCAGTTCTGTGATTGCAGAAGTAACTAGGCTGGTGTACGAGGCAGAGACATTCTGCTTTTTATGTTGAATCAATTAAAGTGGTAGTGATGAGCTGTGAACTTATCAGAGAGAGGACATCTTTTTCAGAATCTGGCAAGTTGAGAATATCTTTTCTTCCGCTGACTGTTTATTATCTTCTTTCTTTCTTTCTTTCTTTCTTTCTTTCTTTTTTTAGGTGACAGTCCAATAATAAAAGAGGAGATGACTATAACCCAACCGTTACCTGTAGAGATGTGTAAGTGACTCTTTCTGTGACTTAATTGTATTGCCTTTCATAAGCTTTGATACAACTACACGTTTAGCAGTTCATATTCATTGTGTGTGTGTGTGTGTGTCCAGTGTTCCAGATTAAGGCAGAGCCTCCATCACCTGCCTCCTCCATGGAGTCAGACTGCTCCTCTGCATCACCTGACCCACAGGTGAGAGTAGGTGCACATATCAAACTCTGTGTGTGTGCATACCCTATTACCCTATTGGCCTGAATATAAGAAGTTTTTTCCAATGGAAATATCCTAAAAAATGGGGTCGTATTATAATCGGGGACTAGACTATTTGGCATTCAATGTTCTTTTTCCACAAATTAAAAATGAGGGGCGTCTTATAATTAGTGAAACTTAGGAGTACGAGAAAACGGGGGACATTTGCAAATCTGCATATTTGTTCCACTTGACGGAGTGATGCATTGAGTGGGAATCAGTGGAATTCCCAAAAATATTAGTGTATATATGATATATGGAGTCTCCTGATGTCATTATTTCTGACGATGGTAAAGTGGCCTGGACTCTCCATATTTGGGCATATATTGGCATAAACGGGACACCGACAGGAAATTGGGTACAATGGGTACTCTGACATGTACTGTACAACGGCGTGCATTCCCAACTTTCCCGTTATTCCCAATTTGCATTGTTTACGAGTAGGCCAGTGGTTCTATCTCTTCTCGTTTTGACCTCGACAAAAAATCTAAATATACTAATCTCTTCAGTGTACTGGTCATTTCCATCACTTTTCATATAACAATCTGGCCGCATGTCCTTGACCTATTTTGATAAAAGGCAAACCGACACGACAAGATAGAAGAATCTTTTTGTTTTTAAGTGACAACTAATTCAGTGGATCGCAAGTCACATTTCCTGATGGTATGTTCTGTCTCTGCCAGATGATGGTGAAGGGGGAGAACCCCCCCACTCCTCCCTACATGTACGGCGATGTGCTGTCCCCTCCGCTGGGCGCCATGGAAGTGACCGTGGCCTCCACCACGTCAGTCTCCCAGCCACAGACGCAGAGGCCCACGGTCTCACAAACGCAGATACCTGCCCTCATCAGCACCATGGACACACAGGCTACAGGTATGCTGATTTTATGGAACACAGATGGACCATCCATTTGTACACTCAGGATTTTAATCAGTGATACAAGTACCGGTCTTTACAGTTTGGAAACAAACCGCAACACACATTGTTTTACATTTAGTACTTGACACCTGGACGAGAAGTGTGCACTAGAATAGACTTCCGACTCCCAAGCCTGAAACACCCAGATAATCATCAAACTCACTCAAACCATATTATGTTTCTACTGGCAAGAGCTTGCTTTTAAAAAGAAAGTGCTGAATCTAGTGGTTTAACATTCTCAGAAGTGTCAACTGTTTCTGTACAAACTCGCATCCCACATTTCACCTCTCTCACATCTTTCTCTGATGATTGCCATGCGTGATTGTAGTGCATATACTTGTTCATATACTATCAGTAGCCTATATTTTACATTGGTGTGTCACTAATGGTAATATGACTCATAATGACCTAAATGTTTAATGCCAAAATATACATTTTGCTTCCAGTACTTCCAACCACAGCCAGTGTGAAGGCCAGTACCATACTGAGCAGTAAGACTCCTATCCAACCCAGGCCCATCTGTGTGGCCACCATCCCTGTCTCACAGACCCCGGCCCAGGGCAAGACCCTGATCCTGCAGAGCCTCCCTGCCATGGAGCAGCCCAGACCTGGTAAGAGAGGCTAGAGGGTGTGGATGGGTAGATGTGTATGTACATGTGTTGTATAAGGCTGGACTGGCGACCTGCAAATATATTGAAACCTTTGAACCCATTACTGACTTAAAATTAATCTAGCTTGAATCAAGAAGTAACATATTTTTTTAAATGTATATATTTAAAATGTCTTGTATCAACAAATCAACACAAAGGAGTTCTATTACAGTGTATATATATTTTTTATTTTTATTGACTGAAGTCTGAATTAGCCTGATTAACCTCTATACTTAGTTGGAAAATGGTGGTGTGCAAAAACATTTGTGAAAATAGCCGATCTGCAAGCATTGGCATATAAATATTTAAAGAATGGAAAAGTATTAACATTCAACAATTTTCCATTTCCTGAATATTAATGGTTTGAGCATACGACAGCGCTGTAGAACACCCCAAATCCCATGCTGTTGGTTTAATGTTTCTGCTGGCTGCATGAGAGGTTTTGTGTGCTTTTCATAGGAATGTGTATGTGGTTATCACCAGTTTACAGAAATCCTTCATTGCATACCATACTTGCTGTCATTGGTGTCTGCATTGTTGTGTTGATTTGCCAAGGATGACAATGCCAAAATATGGTGTGTATGTGAGGTGGTGCATGCACGAATGTGTGTCAAAACCGATGAAATTAAATGTTTTTTTATTGTGACACATGGGCGTTTGCTGCAAACTTGGACAGTACTACCTGATAACTGCCCTCACTTCACACTGAAATCATCACATTGAGATGTACTCTATATATAAATATGAGGCCCATATAAGTAATTTACTCTCGCACACCAGCCCAACCAACAATTTCAACAACCTCTAGTTTCATATGCAAAATGTAACATCTTGCACATTCTTTATTACACTCTGAGTTACAGAACTGTAAGGGATCCTACTGTAACTACCAATTCCCGCTCCCCAGACCCCACACTGAGAACGCATATAGGACTTCTGCATAGTGCGAAAAGAAAATTGAGAAAATAAAAATTAATACATTTTAAATTCAGACCGTACACCTCACAATTAGAGAGCGGACGATACTTGCTTGACAATAAATTATAATCCTAAAATGAGAACACAGAAAATGTGAATGAAGACAAACCTGTTTGAATTCTCTAACAGGACATGCAGTACCGTGTCATTTGAGGGTTTTAATTTCTGCCCAGTATCTCAAAGTGGAAACCTCATGTTGACATGTTGAATTCTCTGGTATTCATCGTTTCTCTGTCTGGAGAGTTGAAGGCCATTATGTAACGGATGGTTATATAACTGCTCAGTGATGTCATATTCCCTTCTCTTAATCTCTGTCTACAAAAAACACCCAAAAGTGGGCAGGCTGGTGTTCATTTTCAAAAGTTTCTGACATTTTTATTGGATAGGAGAATTGAAAGATTTGAGGTAGGTTGATGATAATACTGCTCACGTGTTACCCAGATTCTACCTACAGTATGCAAATGCATTTTGCAAATGCATTCTTTTATATTATTATTATTGTATAAATACTTTTTAATTAATTTGTTTTTTATTCAGACAGTATAGGAGGGAGAGGTACATAAGTAAAGCTTTATTTATACTTGGTTATAAAATGGTCGTTCTACAAGTGTCATGACACACTGTCATGTACTTCGCTATGTTTGGTGCATGCCAGTGTCAAGCAACCAAGTACGAATCACACCTGATTCGTACTTGTGATTCAAGCCAAGGCTGAACACTAGTGCATGTGTTTCTAGAAGTGTTTTCATTCCTAAGATTATTTATAGGCAAATGGTTGAATTGATAAAACATTGTAGGGAGACAGAAAGCTCGGGTAGAGAAGGGGAAACTCTATTGCTGCTATTGAACCGGAGATGTTGCCACCATATGGCCAGCACACTAACCAACATTCAACCACCGGAGTCCCTAGAGATGATTGTTTTTAACCAGCATGCTTTAATTTTACAGGATAACACTTCCCCAGCCTAATTAACTTTTCATTCCTTTAGCAAAACCTTATTACATGACACATGCCTAACAGACTCCCATTCTGAATGGCACTCCTAATACATAATTCTGTTGGGCTGAATTCAGTGAGGTGAAATCCAAATTAAGACCATAGTAGTGTGTCTAGTGATTAGATTTAGTGCAGTGGTTAGTACCCCGCGGCCCACGACACGTCGCTGAGTCCACGGTTGCCTCTGCTGGCCTGCAGCCAAACACCTTCCAACATTTCAGGCTTTCTCACCAAGGAGAGAGAACTGCTGAAGCAAGCAAGGTTCGTGCCTCCTGTTCCAAAAGGGAGGGAGCACTCTGTGTACTCTTTACACCACTGTACACCACTGTTTCCCAAACACTGGGTCGCGGACACATTATTATGGGTCCCCTTATTTTTTGTTTCCTACATTTACCGTATTTCAAAACATTTTCAAAAAACATTCCCAATAAAGACAAGCTTTAGATGAATTCAAAACCAAATTCAAAGATTTTTTTTCTCAGTAATTTCATGAAGAAATAAATGAAAAATCTATGATTGTAGATTTGCTATTTTCACTAGTTTGGGTCCCGGGAAAACGTCTAATTTCAGTTTTGGGTCACTGTTTAAAAGGTTTGGGAACCACTGCTTTACACGGTGTACTCTGATTGGTCTGTCGATGTCTCAATTGAAAATGTCAACAGGAAGTGCAGAGTGTGAGGAGGAAACCAAAATCTTATAATAACACCACGTGTCGTGTGTAGGCTATTCTGTAACATGTATGTTTGTGCTAGTGATACAGTATGTGTATAAATGAAAAGAATGACCCAAGGGATGTAAATAAATCTCTCTCTCTCTCTCTCTCTCTCTCTCTCTCTCTCTTTCTCTCTGTAGTTGTTCTGTCTCAGTCGGTATGTTTGGGTTCGACTCCAGCCATCGTTAAAGTAGAGCCAGTATCTCCCAGCATCCCCCAACACTGCTCCAGCCCTACAGCCCCTCTCTCCAGCAAGCCCATTGTCCCGGCATCTGCCTCGTTGCCTGGCAATAACTGCAATGACATGGATGTGAGTGAATAGCTTAAATTCTTTCATTTATGTAAAACACTACTGTTAAGAGTGTCCTGAGTGACTGTTGGGGGGGGGTAAAAGTACTCAAATGTTTTACTTAAAGGGGCATTACACTCATTTTCAACATTTTACTATGTCATTAATATAGTGGTATTCCCCTTTAAGTAAAAACATCAATACTGCAATGTAGAAATAAATCGCATCACGATGCATTGTGAGCTTGTAGATCAGCTGCTTTACAGAGCAATAGATACAAAAAGAAAAGCAAAGGCGTAAAACAACATTAAAATAATAGCAGGAGCAATACAGTGAGGACATGAATAACAATAATGATTTTAAAAGCAAGAGTGTTAGTAGGTAGCCACTTACTACTTGAGCTGTGCTTGTGTTTTTTAGTTGAAATTTTTTAGGCACATTGAGCAGGCCAGCAGTGGAGGATCTGAGGGGGCGGTTTGGGACATAAAATCGCCTCTTTTTCCTCAGGTGAAGGTGATGAAGCGGCAGCAGCGCATGATCAAGAACCGCGAGTCGGCGTGCCAGTCCCGCAAGAAGAAGAAGGAGTACCTCCAGAACCTGGAGGGCCAGCTCAGGGAGGCCCAGCAGGAGAACGAGAGGCTCCGCAGGGAGAACCAGGCCCTCAGGGAGAGACTGTCCGGGAAGGAGGTGAGTGTCATCATGTGACATTTACGTTAAATACAAACTAAAGTTTAAATTAGAAATATACCTTTTTTTTTTATGTGAAAACCACAAGTACAGACAGACAGAGGCCATTTGTAACTTCAGGTTACAACACGAGAATCCCAAAGGTCACTGGTAGATATAAAGGACTGGAAAGAAGTCATGTAATGAAAACCGAGTTGGAGATGAGTATCACGTTATGTTGGAATGTAAGAATATTAGCATCATGAACTTTAGACAAAATTACTTGCCAATTTATTTTATAACGTGCCCATCTACATTAAGTAATTAGTAAATTACATTAAGTAATCAAGTGAGTGGTTTTCTGAAAAATATAATAATGAATGCCTTTGGCTGTATGTATATTATGTATTGTATAATCTGTGCTCCATACCATGTGAACATGGTCATGAGTTAAATAAATGATGAGGAAGAGGAGAAATACGGTAGTAAGGAGGGTCTGGGAGGGATTGAGCCAAATTCCAATACCCAAATCTCTGCTCAAATGGTCATTTTGCTTTTGGAGAAGTCGAGACCTTGCAGCGCCAAACAGCGAGTGTAAAACCAGTGTACACTACAGCCTGTTCTCATCCACTCGCTGGAAGTGTTGATTGCCTATTTGTTCTGTTATTGGATGGAACGACGACTCTAGCTATGGGATGTAAACCATGACTACGCTGTCTGGGAGATGGGGTGTAAAAACAAAAGCCTTGTTGCAGACTTCAAAGGGATTCTTAAAGCCCTAACCACACCAAAGGGTCGAGACGGTTTTAGCGTTGTCCCAGCTGTGTGATATGTGTGTTGAAACGTTGACCCATGTTGTCTCACGTCGTCCCAAGTGATTCAACTGGTTGAATTCAATGGCCCAAACCACACGAAAGCGTCACCATGCAACTCCTTGCAACCGTTTGGACCCGAGGAGTAACATGGCGACCCTTTGGTGTGGTTAGGCCTTAGAGCCCCCCCCCCCCCCCCCCCGCATTCCTAAGACAATAATTTGATGACCAGACGAGTCAATGGAGACTCCGCAAGTCTCCTACCGAGAGACTCAAATTGATTGAACTGCAGATATACTGAAGGGCATTTATATATCACTCTGAATAACGGTGATCAAAGAAATTATACAATCGTGCTGTGCATGGTGTGGCCTAGAAAGCATGTCAACCAGCTCATATAGCGGCAGTAGCTCAGGGGTAGAGTGGCCGGTAGAGCAGCTGGGGCGGAACCATGAGGTTCCCAGTTCGACTCTGGGCTCCCCAGAGTTGGTGTCGAAGTGTCCTTGAGCAAGACTCTGAACTCTTAACACATTATGTGCCCTTTCATTCTTTCAAAATAGCGACGTGGGGTGCCCACATTTAGACCCACATTTTGAAAAAAAGATTATAAAAAAATATCAAGACGTCCACAGACGTCCTGGGCACTACATGCGGTAGTTCCTAGGACGTCTGTGGACGTCTTGGGCATATATTGTGTTAATTGCTCCCAATGTGAGGGTTGGTGCCTTGCATGGTTTCCTCCACCATTGGTGTATGTGTGTGTGAATGTAATACAGAATCTATGTGAAGCGCCTTGGATAAAGGTGCTATATAAATGCACCATTTACCATTTATATATGAGAAATACAGCGTCTAATATACGCCACTCTTGTACATATGTGTTTCAGGGCGGTGACTCGGCCAACAATAAGAGAGCCGTATGTGTCATGGCTGTTCTTCTCTTCATGACCTTCAGCTTTGGACCTGTCAGGTACTGTATCATGCAAATCAACTCTGGAACAAAGACACAGCGTGCTAATTGACAAAGAAATAAATTGGTGTGCTACACAAGAATGATTTGATGAATTAAAGTTGCATTCTCATCAGACGTGATTAAGCTGTGTAACTATTCAACTGTGAATTTGGTCATGGCAGCTGTAAATTCAACAAAAATAGTTAGATAGAGCTAATTCACAACAGTTATATAGTGTAAAATGGTACTAACATGTAATACAATAACATTTTAGGAAGCATGTTAATTTTCTATAATACATGGTGCTGAAATCGTTTTTGTTTTTGTGCCACCAGCATCACTGACAGAAAGCTGCCTACGGGCCTACAGGAAGGAGTGGTGTCGTACACAGGAAGACACCTGCTGGAGTCACCTGTGCCTCGTCAGCGTCCCAGCCGGGTCAAGTACAGGTCGGAGCCCCAGGAGACGGAGGAGGAAGCAGAGACCAGGTGGACGAGAGGAGACGCGGAGGGAGACTCGGAGGCCACAGAGGAGGACTACGAGTTTAGGTGGGTGGGCGATGGGCTTTTCCTGGACTTTCAGGGAGCCTCGCTGAAGGGTCCGTGAGTGTGTAATAACTAGAAGCCCACTAGATCACGGCCACAAAGCACAGGCGTGAACGGCACTTCCTCATACGTCCGCATATGTCACGTGGCCAACTGAACCGGCACACAAAGTTGTGCGCTCCATGGGCACAACTTTGTGGGTGTGGACTGGAATTCTCTCAATTGTAATATAATTATAATAATAATGACATGAATTTATATTTCAGAAACCAAGGAGGCTTTACATAAGCCAGACACATTTGATGACTCAAACACCTCAAAACATAGTCATACCAGATAAGACAATGAATGATTATCTATGACGTCTGTCCACCATCATTCAATGTTTCTTTTTCTCAAGAAATATGCAGAACTGGAGTTGGCTTAGCAATGGCTGCAGAATGTGACTGTTCATGTTTCTCAGGTTGAATGTAACCCCACTGTCAGGAAATAACGCTACACATGTCATGACGGTGACTTGTAAGGTATTTTGTGTGTGGCTACTGGCTTTGTACTCTCTCTTCCACATGATACTGATGGTAGCTAAATTAGTATTTCCACTAGGGCTTCAGTCTGTTAAAATGAAGCCTGATTTATATTGAGTTGCTTGTCGGTGTAGTGCACAGATGCCATGATACGGCATCCATTACTGTATGAATCCTTGCCTCCAGTACAGGTCGGTCATGAATGTGTCATGAATACGGTTGTATGTATGTGTGTTTTATTTTATGTTGTATTTTGTATATTGTGTACATGTTTACAATGAAATACTACCAAATAAAGTTATAAAAAAGAGGTCATGAATAACATATTATAAATGAAAGAAAGTCTGAACTCCAAGCCCACTCCTGACTTTTTGTATTGCTTGAGTATGAGTAGCAGTCATTCTGTGAAGTGAGGACTAAAGGGATCTGTGATTAACTATTATACACTATGTTCTCTGTTGAGAATGTTGATATTCCTCGTAATGACTGTACTTTAACTAACGTTATTGTGTGTGTGTATTCCAGGAACATCAGTGACGTGTTCAGTGACGTGAAGGACCTGGTTCTCCAGGACATTGATCGCTACTTCAGCTCCTCAGACTGTCGCCAGTTTAACCGTTCTGAGTCTCTCAGGTCAGTCACCGCAAGAAAGGAGCTAACCAAACAGCCCTTTCTCATATGAACTCTGGAAAATGTTTGGTGTTGGCTAGCGTGTGACAGGATGTCTGTTTCACGTGCGTTTACATAGTGTAACTGAAAATACTCTGTTTGATTAGGTGAGGGGCTGTGTGTCTGTGTAAACGCACACGTTAGCTACTCCCACGTGAGGGAGATGCGAAGATCATGAAATGCATTTCTTTTATTCATTTTCCTTCCACAGAACAGAATGAGATGTAAATTATCTATCTAATTGAATGGATATGCAAGTCTCCCATGGACGCAATGTAATATGGCAAATGCACTAAGTGTTAAGTTAATGTAGTTCCCTGTTGACTATTTCCAGTGTGTGTTATGTGATGCACTGACTTTAAGGGAAGACTGGTGGATGCAAACCGGATGTTGTGATACTGTGAGTCAGCTGTGGAGTTGGGAATGGTGGAGTGCCGACAATAAAGTTGTGTTGAGAAACTATAGTTATTTTATTCCAGTAACACTAAGGACTGTAAAACATTGGGGGCACGGTGGTTAGTCGGCAGCTTCACAGCTAGAAGGTCCCCGGTTCGATTCCCGCCCGCTAGTCAATGAGTTAACACGCCCACTTGCTCTTGTAAATACACCAGACTATCAACGTGTCCATTGCTCCATTCACACATTTGAGCCGATTCGGGCATTATACCAGCTTAGCTGTTAGCGCAAGGGAGCTGGCAGTGTAAATCTGCATCAGGTGGGATATTTGTGTTCATACATGCATCAATTATAACAAGATATGTTTGCTTAGATCAACATATTTTACAAAAGCTACACAAAACAAATGATATCGAAACTGAGTGACTGAGCAGACTTTTGTGTTGACGGTATAAGGTACAGAGTACAGGTAGCATTTGGTTTGCTTGCTTTGTATAACTCTCTCTTTCTCGTTTGCATGTGGTGGAGAGACGCACACCTGGTCTACTGTATTTTTTTTGTATCTTCATTGAGAGTGGCTGTAGCAAAGCCGGTTGTCACATATGCTTCCAATCTCTCTTACCCTGTGCATCTCACTCTTTGTGTAATTTCTCACTCCATCCCATTTTTGCTGTGTGATTTCAGGTTGGCTGATGAGTTGCGCGGCTGGGTACAGCGTCACCAGATCGACAGGAAGAAGTCAGGAGGAAAACCAAAGATGGCCAAGAAAGTGAAGATTGCCCAGGTGGGGAGCGCTACAAATCACTTGACATCTGGTTTCTGTTTCTAGCTGCCTTCTGTTTCCAGTGTCCTTGAGCAAACCACTATCCCTGACTAGTCATTCTGTGCTTGACCCCGTTTGTACTTTCTCTTCGAGAGAGGACAGTCAATGTAATACGATGTAATTGAATTAAGAATCATAGAAGTATTCATAATTAACACAGCCTTGGGTTCATGAACCTCAGATTAATGTTAATCGTTAAAGTTCCAATAAAAGTCCAAATATAATGAACATGTATCAGTAAAAGTTTAGATTTTGAGAGAATTTGTCAGATGGAACTTTGCATGGAAATTTGCATGGATTTTATGATTATTATTTTTTTGTGTGTGCAGTGGAATAGTAAACTCCTGTAATTTTCATTCAGCTTTATTTTCTTCTTACCACAGAAAGCCCAGCTGAGGAAGACCAATTTCTCAAGATATCTTCCGATCCAGGCACATCGTTCCATAGAAAGGTACAGACTCCTGAATTGCCAATAAAACTCACATTTTTAATTTCTGTATGTATGTATGTATGTATGTATGTATATATATATATATATATATATATATATATATATATATATATATATATATATATATATATATAATGACATTTTGTAGAATCTGGTCTCAATGGCTTTTAATGGCTGCTCCATGAGAACGACCAAGCCCCTCGTGCTGTTCTGACACAGTTGTGTTGTGTTCTGAATGCCAGGCAGTCACCTCCAGGTTCTTACAGTCCTGTTGTGTTCCTCCTTAATGCCAGTCACCTCCAGGTTCTTACAGTTCTGTTGTGTTCCTCCTTAATGCCAGTCACCTCCAGGTTCTTACTGTTCTGTTGTGTTCCTCCTTAATGCCAGTCACCTCCAGGTTCTTACAGTCCTGTTGTGTTCCTCCTTAATGCCAGTCACCTCCAGGTTCTTACAGTCCTGTTGTGTTCCTCCTTAATGCCAGTCACCTCCAGGTTCTTACAGTCCTGTTGTGTTCCTCCTTAATGCCAGTCACCTCCAGGTTCTTACAGTTCTGTTGTGTTCCTCCTTAATGCCAGTCACCTCCAGGTTCTTACAGTCCTGTTGTGTTCCTCCTTAATGCCAGTCACCTCCAGGTTCTTACAGTTCTGTTGTGTTCCTCCTTAATGCCAGTCACCTCCAGGTTCTTACAGTCCTGTTGTGTTCCTCCTTAATGCCAGTCACCTCCAGGTTCTTACAGTCCTGTTGTGTTCCTCCTTAATGCCAGTCACCTCCAGGTTCTTACAGTCCTGTTGTGTTCCTCCTTAATGCCAGTCACCTCCAGGTTCTCCCTGGGCCAGAGGTCACTTACAGTGAGTTCCTAGACGCCATCGACCGACGGGAGGACACCTTCTATGTTGTCTCCTTCAGACGGGTGAGACGAACGCCAGTTCACACTTTATTATTAATTAATAATAACCATAATACAGAATTTCTGGTTCAGGGTTCAAGGCTGCACTTTATTGTTACATCTTGTGTACAGGTACATACTGTAAGCGTAAAACTTATTTTGTTTTGGCTTCCTTCAGACAATGCAGCAGCAGACAATGATAACGGTAGAATAGTGATAAAAAAAACAAAAAACACTTAGTGCTTTTGCTTTTGTTTGAAATGTACCCATTCTGCAAACTGTAAATATATTTATCAGTTAATCAATCGAGTGCAAAAAAGAGCAAGGAGAGGAAAAGAAAGAAGTTTCAATAGCATAATCAAATGTTTACGTGTGCATATAGTTCTTGGTATATTGTATAAACCACCATTTTTCTTTATTTATTTTTTTCCAGTGGCTGCTACCTAACTTGGTGCAAACAGCTTGTCGCAGTGCATTCTATCTATGTGCAATAGTTTTTTTTATGTTCAAGTATAGTAGTATACTTGAATAGTATAATAACAGTACAGGCAGTAGTGATAAAGAATATTGTGTGTCCAGGATCACCTGTTGCTACCGGCCATCAGCCACAACAAGACCGGCCGCCCCAAGATGTCTCTGGTCATGCCTGCCATTTCTGTCAATGGTGAGTAATGGCGAGGAAGTTAAGGAACTTAGAACTGTTAACCATGAGTTCATGACCAGGGTGAGCTTAATGTAGCTATTGACATACTGAAGATTTCATGGAGGAAGCATGAGTAATCAGGTTTCTGCTTTGTATACGGTACCTGTCTTCTGGGACCCAGTTGGCACAAAGAGGATGTTTTGAGTCTGACTTGACTGTGCATATCATTGTCACTGCTTAAGCAGTGCTCAAACTCATTTTAGGAGCAATACTTGTCATTCAGTCAGGTAGAACTCTTTGAAGAGGATAAACACAGCAGGAATTTTGTTTAACTGCATTCAAACTTTGGTACAGTAACCTTCAAAGTCAACACAACAGCTAAAAACAAAACCATGCCATGACAGCAGAAAGGTGCTTTTGTAATTCGGTGCATTTTTAAATCCTAGTGTAAAGTGCTTACAAGACAGTGTGAAACGCAGAGATAAAAACAAAAACAAGAAACTACGAACATGAGCTTGGCGACATGCCCAGACATGCCCTCTCCCTTGCGCGTGTAACATAAGTTAATTTCTCAGGTGGTGTTTACATGGTCATTACTTAGTGGGCGTGTTATTGCGTTCTTACACGGCATGTGAATGCACTCTTTGAGTTTCACTTTGTATGAACCGTGCAGTATTTGCAGTGGTTATCAATTTTCTCAAAGTGGGATCTGGGGACCCCTAGGGGACATTGAGGGGGTTCCATGGGGTCCCCACCAAAATATTTAATAGCATTACAGCATTAAAATTAACCCTACAGTACATTGTACTTTGGCCATTACATTTTTTGGGGGCTTTTCTGCCTTTATTGATAGTATTAAGTGAAGATGGACACGAAAGAGGGAGAGAAAGAAGGGGAGAGACATGCAGCAAAGGTCGTCATGAGCGGGACTCAAACACGCGATGCGCTGTCAGGCCAGAGCCTACATGTGGCATGCACCTGGACCACTTGGCCAGGGGGCGCCCCGACATACAAATGTTTTTGCGAACCGCTGCAGTATTGTACAAAACTGTCTCCCTCCCTCCCACACAGAGAGCTTGTACAACTCGTCCAAGGGCTACGAGATGATGATGCAGGTGGACTGCGAGGTCATGGACACACGCATCGTCCCCATCAAGTCCTCCGCCGTCCCCCCATCCCTCCGGGACCCCCCGGCGGCAAGCCCCCCGTCCTCCTCCGACGACCACGGGAACCACACCGCCCTCCGCGGGAGGCACCACCACCATCATCAGCCCATGGCGACCACCGCTCCATCAGCGCGACACCAGTTCCCCGCTGGCGCCGGCCGCCGGCGCGCGGAATACCTCATCAGCCAATCGGAAGCTGGGGTCTGAGGGGGCGTCACCGTTGTGACCCGAAGGTAAAAAGGGATTAAGTCTTATTCATAATCCAGTTTTAGGTTTCGGGCGTCACCTCATCACCTAAAACTGGAGTATGAATAGGTTTACTGAGGGTATAGCAAAGATGGCAAGAGTTAAAACCGTTAAGCACACGACGGTGTTGTCGTGGCGACAAATACATCTATAAACTGAATTTATCGCGGATGTGACGCGTTTTCGAGCTTGTAGATGTTTTTTTGTTTGTTTTTGCTGTGACCATATATTGACTTGACCCTGAGACTGTAATACATCTCTCCACATCTCACACCAAGAAGGGCACAGATTAACAACTAGAGAAAGGCCTAAATAAAAGGATTTCAGATTGTCAGATTGACATACCATCTTATCAACAAGTACTGTAGCTCCCTGGAAATTACACCTTTTATTTTTGTGGGGAAACTAGGAGAGAATGAGAAATCGAATTGAATTCCGTTAATACCCCATGAAGGGAACATCTAGTTCTAACCTATTGATTGACTTGAATCAAACCTATACACAGTTAAGATAGTAATCCAGTAGTTACTGTATACCTTGTGTTACAGCCTCCAGGTAAATTATACTTTGACCATTATATATTAGATTGGGGCACTGTGAAAAGATAAATCATTGCTCTAATATAGAAATGTATATTTCTGAAATTAACGAAAAAGCAGACAGCAGCACACTGCACTTAAACCTGGTGCTGCTGTCGCTAATATTGAACCGTTAAATTGATGTGGTATTATCGGGACCCCAGCATCTTCCATGCAGCCAGCATTAGAACAGCGAAACAAAATGTAGTACCGGTATGTTCACTCAGTCTTACAGGTACTGTTTGGTTAACTGTTTTAGTGACTAATGACCAAGCAGGTAGTGTGTTACTCAAAAACATGTTAAAAGCAGAGGTTAAGTTGATGGGTATTGTGAACATCAACTTTTGGTTGGTGACTTTTGGTTACAGGACAATCTTTAACAGTTTAAAAATTCTGTAAAACAATGTCACCAGCAGAAACGCCAAAAAGGGAATTTGAGCTCACTGTTCAGACAGAAGTAGTACGAGTGATCAACCGCTAGGCCTCTCTGACTCTAAGTTAAAGTTGATTGGCTGGCATGCTTTTTGGTGGGCCAAAAAGAGTGAAACTTGCAGAAGGGACCGTGCCATGGCCCATGTATTTTATATAATGTTGTTATATGCAGGGTTCGATTTGTTATCATTTTTTTTTATCAAGGGGATTGGGGCGGGGGACAAAAATAGTGTGCTATTTTTGCTGGTTTCTTTTTTGAGTAAAAGGGACGCCAGGGTTGAGTTGATGTGGTTAACATACATTTTTAATACCCCCCCTAGCAAACGAACCCTGGTTATATGTAATGGGGCCCAGAATTTTAGATGGCTCACCTCTGCGGGGGAATAGCAGTGGACATACGTTGGTACAGCTGCAAATATTAATAACCCTTGACTGACTTCACTACTGATGATTCTTAAGACTTGTAGACTATTCTTTTTTTGTGTTTGTCTTATTGTTCTCGCTTGTAATTAGTCTATGTTCAGATTACCAGACACATGCGATCTGTATGTGTGTGAGTAATCAAAAACTTGTAATCAAAAGGTTTTGTTAAAAAAGAAATAGGAAACCTAGGTTAGCTGGACAACAAGACACTGCGTCTACAGTATAGCGCTGTAATGTTGTTTTTTTCTTCTTTTTTATCATGGCAATAGTTGAACCTTTACCACTAAATACCACTACAAATATATTTCCCTCTTCTGTACCATGCATTTTGAGAGACAGTAGAGCTGTCTTTTCACATTGCAAATTTGCAACATTACAGCTGCAAAAACAACTCCAAAACACACATGTCTAACTTGGATCCTAATTTCTTTTGTGACAACTTTTAGATTTGTATTTTGTTTTGTTTTTTATACAAATCACTTCATAGTTTGAATTGAAATTATTTAATATTTGTAAATATCAATGTTTATGTAGATATTTGTTTGTTTTTTCATACACTTTAATTCTTTTTTAAATATCTTTTTCCAACCTTTTGGAAACAAAAAAAATACAAAAAAACATAACTGAGTCCAGGCTTAAAGTGTACCAGTGAATAGATGGATAAATCTTGAATTCTATACTATATTACAATTCACCACAGATGATCATTAGATTATCTTCCAGAGAACAGAGTTGTATTTATGAATATTTAAATACAGATTTTATATGCACAGAGACGATTCATAGAAAGCTATGGCTGACATATAGAAAATACACTTTGAAGGAATGTCTTTAATTGCCCCAATCTTACAAATGTTATTGCCAACTTTATCTGCCGCTAAGTAGACATTTTGAAATGTCGTGACTTTGAGATGAATATTGTAATTTTTCTGTAAAATCTTCCTTCTGTCCCAACATATAATTTTCTTTTGACCAAAATGGGTAGATTTTTGAATACAAGGACATTTTCAAATGTGTGTATGGTGTCTCCAGTCCTTTCCTGTGCTTGCATTGGCAGTTCTGATCATTGATATGTAATTGATGCAATGTGCCTTCACACCAAATACATTTACAAAAGTAGCTGGCATTGAACATGTAGGTTGCAAAGAAAATATTTCTGCCACTGAAACATTTCTTTAAATTACCCTGAGAAACTATCTGTCCATTGCTATAGCTCTTTCTTTCTTTCTTTCTTTCTTTCTTTCTTTCTTTCTTTCTTTCTTTCAGCTGAAAGCACTGCACACAAGACTGCACTTAGCATCAGTTTGGCTGGAAAAACACTTTCTTTGAGAACGTGTTGAATATTGGCCCTTTTTCATTTTGTTTTATTTTGAATACTCATGCCCACTCATCTTCATTAGCAATTAAATTAAAAACAACAAATGTTCCCAATATACCAATTGCGCCTGTAAATCTATAGGTGTGCAATAATTATGATATTTTAGTTTTTTTGTTTAATATATATCTGAAATATTTGAACTGCTCTTTTTGTCTAAAAAAGGAAAATATTAAGGACAAAAGTTGATATGAAGCTATTGTTTTGTTAATTGGGATTAGAAGTTTGGGTTGGAGCCAGGGCTGTAAATGATTTACTCCTGTTTTTTATTCTCATTAGGCCAGACCTCTTTATGTTGTTGGGAATGAATACTACTGCATATGTTTAGAGTGGTAAATATGTCTGTTCCAGCTGGGATCCAAAAATTGGGCTTGTGAACAAAGAATCGACCAAGATAGAGCATTATTGTGTTTTCAATTCCATTGGTTCTCAACTCGGATCCTCGGGACAAAGACGGCTAATTAAACACTTAAACCCTCTCTATTCTTTGTTAACACTTAAACCCTCTATTCTTTGTTAAACAGACTGACTTGGACCGTTTTCCCCCTCCACACCAAATCTCACCGCAAATAGCTGATCTACAAGCTCACAACGCATTGTGAGATTGTAGATCCTTGGGTTCAAGTGGTTAAATACATTGACCCGGTGTGTCTTGTGAAGTCTAAGTCAGTCCACACAATGAGACGGCCTAGTTTGAAAACTAGCAGTAGAATCATGTCTCCCCAGGACTAGACTGAAGAGCCACTGCTCTGATATTTGGTATATGACTTGTGATTGGGATTCCAGCGTAAAAGCAGTTAAGAACCATGGGTTCTTTCTCTCATCTCTCTCTCTCTATCTGTGTCTCTCACACACACACACACACACACACACACACACACCCACGCACGCACGTAAACACACGTTAACGTCATCATGTCAGTAACAACATTGTTCATTGTACATACTGTAGATGTTATTTTCCTGTTCATAGCTGTATTTTTCATATTGTTTACATTTTGTTCTAAGTTACAACGTTGATGAACTTGCCGGAATTATTTCCAGTTATCTTGGTCAAGCACCTGTGCAGCTAATAGGTTATGGACATTTTTATTTAATATTAAAATCTATATAGCTCCAGGGACTATTCTCAGCTACACTTATCAAATATATCTGCATATTTACATCCATGTCGGGCATAAAACATATTTTTCTGAACATCTTTATCTTCTTATTCACATATTCTTCCCCTGAGCTTGGACCCCTTTAAATACCGTTTGCAGCTATATTAATGTAAATGTTTGTTTTTATCTGTACCTGATTGGTGGAGTGTACTGCATCAAGATATACCTGATTGGTGGAGTGTACTGCATCAAGATGTACCTGATTGGTGGAGTGTACTGCATCAAGATGTACCTGATTGGTGGAGTGTACTGCATCAAGATGTACCTGATTGGTGGAGTGTACTGCATCAAGATGTACCTGATTGGTGGAGTGTACTGCATCAAGATGTACCTGATTGGTGGAGTGTACTGCATCAAGATGTACCTGATTGGTGGAGTGTACTGCATCAAGATGTACCTGATTGGTGGAGTGTACTGCATCAAGATATACCTGATTGGTGGAGTGTACTGCATCAGGATATACCTGATTGGTGGAGTGTACTGCATCAAGATATACCTGATTGGTGGAGTGTACTGCATCAAGATGTACCTGATTGGTGGAGTGTACTGCATCAAGATATACCTGATTGGTGGAGTGTACTGATTGGTGGAGTGTACTGCATCAAGATGTACCTGATTGGTGGAGTGTACTGCATCAGGATATACCTGATTGGTGGAGTGTACTGCATCAGGATATACCTGATTGGTGGAGTGTACTGCATCAAGATGTACCTGATTGGTGGAGTGTACTGCATCAAGATATACCTGATTGATGGAGTGTCCTGCATCAAGAAGAAAAATAAACATTTGCAATTTTAAGTCCAGTTATCTCCAATGCATAGATCACTCACATACCTGTTCACTGCTCTCGCACACACACACACACACACACACACACACACACACACACAGCGCCTTGATGCATGCAATCTGTGGTAACTAAAGTAATGATGTAAATATGGTTTATACTTTTTGACTTGTTTTTTTACATTTTCTAATTTAAATGACATTTTCATGTAAGTACATCTTATTAGTGTCCTCCTCCTTACCTAATTATGAATGAGATGTTTTGAACTGCTGCCTTTCATGTTTGTAGAAAAATGAAACATTGAATTTTAATAAATATATATACGTATACAGTTCTGTTCTTTTTATTTGACCGTTGCTTCTGAGATTACATGACACTGCGCCAGTGTCACGGAGCAGAGAGGTAATGTGAATATTATTTGGTCAAAGTTTGTGCCCTTGCACAATAATACACAGCAAAATCTTTATCTGAAATAAAAAATCCTCATCAAATCCCATGGGTCCATTTAGTTCTGTTTGTACAGTCTCTGAGTTAAATGAACACTGAAGTTTTTGCTGTGTACTTGCCAATAAAAGGTAAAAAAAAAAGAAAAGGTTTCAGCATCCAGAACCCTGATATTTTACAGAACCAATAGTCACACAACTGTCTGGCATGTGTCATACCCGTAGGTCCATTCACGTTTACCTTGTAATCTTGGACACCTTGACAACTGGTTTGGCAGTGGGTCAGGAGGTAGAGCGGCAGTCTTGAAATCGGAAAAGTTACCAGTTCGATCCCATGGCTGCGTGTACGAAGTGTCCTTGAGCAAGACACCGAACCCCTAACTGATTTTGATGAGCAGTCTCCTGCCTTGCATGGTTTCCTCTGCTGTCGGTGTGTAAATATGACATGCATTGTAAATCGCTTTAGAGAAAGGCACTAGATAAATGCAGTAAAAAAAACATCAGTCGTAAGATTTTATTTTGCTTGCCTTGGATCCATGCAATCTGCTAGGCTCCTACAGTACTGTGTCTCTTCCTGTGTACGCATCACTTTCCAAACCCTGTAAACTGGGAACCGGGTGGCATTGCGATGCACCGCCACTCCGACTGCATGGCTTACGCATGCGGTTAGTTATGGACGGCGTTAGTGTTGGGCGCGTCGGAATGGCGGTCTTTGGAATGGCAGTGTGTAGTGTAACCCTCTGTAAACCAGTCCTCTGGACTATGGGAACAGACAGAGGTGCATAATTAGCCCGTCTCTGAAATGAATGCTGCTTCTAATAAGGTGCAGTTAAGATGTGCAATGAAGGTGGAAATGGTACGTAATGAAATGGCCTCAATTTTCCAAGAGCAAAACACTGTTGTGCTTGATGAAGAGAAACCTAGTTCGTCTTATTCTTGGGCCTGGCTGCTTGCCAATATATTAGTGTTGTGTTTTAGGTGAAATGCCATGACACACACACACATCTGTCTACCCCTTATAGGTCCGTTTCAAATAATCAGGGTTCCCACGGTCCTGAAATTCCTGGAAATATTTTGAATATATGCATTGTTTTTGGCTATTGATTTAATTACAGGTCAAAAAGAACAGATCTACAAGCTCACAACGTGCTGCAGCGTGATCCTATGCCATAGGCCTAGGTGGTGTCACAAAACATTTTACACAACATTTGGAATGGAATAGCATTCTATGCTTTAATTTTGCTACACTGCCTGTCTTTGGGCATTGCACATAGGAGTAAGACACTCATTATTGCACTGAATGATTGTTATATAGGCCTGGAAATTGAGTTAAATATTCTGGAAAGGTTTTGGAAAAGTTTTGAAAATTCATTGGTAGAAATGTGTGGGAACCCTGGATAATGGTCCAGTTCAGACACCGTGAGCTTTGTAACGAGGGTTTGAATCCCCCAGAGGTCTGTTAGACACAAATGTAGGGAGACTCCTTTGAGTTGTGAGCTGGCCAACTAGTGTGCCGTTGTAAATACTGGGCAGTAAACCTTCAGGTGATGGAGGAAAGATAAGAGACTTGGGTTTAAGTATCGTAAAAGCTAGTGTTCACATGCTCCTCCTGGGTGTGGTGAGTGAGTGAATGACTGGGTGTAGTGCAGTGGTTCCCAAACACTGGGTCCCCTTATTTTTTTGGTTCTTAAATTTGTTTTTTAATTATTTCAAAACATTTAAAAAAAAACATTCCCCCAAAAAATCTAAACTTTTCGGGAATTAAACCAAAATTCTATGATTTTTTTCAGTAACTTCATGAAGAAATGAAAGAAAAATCTAAGAAATTCCATAAATTGGAAGAAAATAAGTAGTGGAAAATGGCTACAAGCTCACAACACAAGCTTGTAGATCTGCTATTTTGGGTTTTGGGTGAAGCCAGTGCTATTTTTTAACAGTCTGAGTTTGATTGAAATTGATTGATTGAAATATTTATTAACAGTTTGCAGAATTACAGTACATTTCAAGCACAAACTCAATACAAAGACTGTTAACTGTGAGTGGACAACCCAATTAAGCATTACACTTGTTTACAAGAGGGTCCACCTTGTTCAATTCATCAAAACATTTAGAGACGTACAAATAGACACTTCTATATATAGTCAAAGAACAAAACAAACAAAGAACAGTGGCTCCAGACCGGTCCCATTCCCTTTGTAAATGTTGTGGCAGAGGACCAGGCAGTGCAGTAATAATATAAGGCAAAACAAACCCCCATGTTTGGTTTGATGCTCAGGCAATCGCAAATGCAAAATAGATGTGCTCCTGCCAGAGATTCAGTGTGTGATCTGCTCAGGCGTTGAATCATCATCCACCGCTAGGGGGCAGCAGAGCACTGTGTGGAGATAGACTGGCCTAGTCCATTGTATTTGTATAGTGCATTGCATCATTTGCATGCCATGCAAACTGAACGTGCTTCACTATGAAAAACAAAGCAAAATAAAGAAATTGAACTACCATCCACCCAAAACAGGAGAACAGTGTATATATATTTATTCTGTACGAAGCTGTTCAGCATCCATGATGCATGTGTGACTGTACCCGACTGTATGCACAACAAATGTACCTGGGTAAATGTGTGCGCAACTGCGCACAGTCGCACACACATGGTTCTAGTGCCACACTGGCACCCTCTTGTGGTTAAAGTAACTTGCTTATTGTATTATTTGCCAAATGAGACACAGGGATCATGAACTCATTAAACTGGTGTATTTATTTCCATAACGTCTGGAATTCTTTGAGGAAATGGAGAAAGAGAGAGGAAGACAAAGAGACGGAAAGTGAGCGAGAGGCAACATGTAGACACTATTTAACTACATCCAGACAAACTCATCATTCTGTTGATTACTGTGTGTGTGTGTGTGTGTGTGTGTGTGTGTGTGTGTGTGTGTGTGTGTGTGTGTGTGTGTGTGTGTGTGTGTGTGTGTGTGTGTGTGTGTGTGTGTGTGTGTGTGTGTGTGTGTGTGTGTGTGTGTGTGTGTGTGTGTGTGTGTGTGTGTGTGTGTGTGTGTGTGTGTGTGTGTGTGTGTGTGTGTGTGTGTGTGTGCGTGCGTGGGTGCGTGCGTGCGCGCTTTCTTTGTGTTTGTGAGACAGACACAGATGATGTAATATCACTTTCTAATTACCTATTTCTGAAGCTGCAACCCGACTACTTCAATCTTGAATTTGTATTTTTACTTTAGTCTGACGCTGTGTGACACGCAAGACAGTAAATCGCTGCATTCGATGATGACAGCTCATTTCTCTCTTGCAATTCTGTCTCTCGCTCTCTGACTTTTCTCTTTTCCGTTCACCCAACCCTCGTTCTGTGCCCCCGCTGCCCCGTCTCACTTTTGATTAACTTTTTGTCTTTTCTGTCTTTCTCACAGTAACATAGTGACGCCAATAGTGATCCAATCTCACTCTCTGTATCTCATCCTAACCTCCTTTCACCCTTACCTCACCCATTAGTATTGTTATTTGGCACAGATTGTCGCTCTCTCACTATTTCCTGTCTCTCCTTCACTCCCCTCTGACACTTTCGAGGATTGACTCTCTCTCTCTCTCTCTCTCTCTCTCTCTCTCTCTCTCTCTCTCTCTCTCTCTCTCTCTCTCTCTCTCTCTCTCTCTCTCTCTCTGGTTATCCGGACAGGGTCAGCAGTGTGTTTTTGCTGGGGAGGATAATAAAGAAGTCGTATTTTCTCACACCACTGGGTCCCACAAGGTTGAGACTCAACAGTCTTACGGTCAATCTTATTAAAAATCTCTCTTTCCATCTGTCTTTCTCCCTTCTCCAGTTCCGTTGTTCTCTCTGTGTGTGTGTGTGTGTGTGTGTGTGTGTGTGTGTGTGTGTGTGTGTGTGTGTGTGTGTGTGTGTGTGTGTGTGTGTGTGTGTGTGTGTGTGTGTGTGTGTGTGTGTGTGTGTGTGTGTGTCACACATGTCTGGGTTTGAGGTCCAGACTCAATTTTATTTTATAGTTTTGAGTCGTGTGCAATGCATAGATGGAAAAGCCCCCTGCCTCCGGTCATAATGGTAAAAAAATACAATGAATTTGGAAAAGTAGTTACAGACAGAGATGCATCATCACCATGTTTAAACGTAGACTAAAACGTTGTGAAAAGAAGCGGCTTGGAATCCTCATGCATTAATTGAACGAAGCATGAGGTCAGTCCGTCGCTCTCCCCAGGAGGGAGTTTATCGCTGAGGATTACATTGGACAATTGACACTGGGTGAAGAAAAAAAAATGCGTTACTTACATTTGTGGGTTAAAATGTAAGTTTAAAAAAAAAAAGAGGAGAGGCACTACTTTTCTGGATTTTTGTTTTGACGAGTATACTGGCGATTGGCAGAGCCATAGGGACACTTTTGTTTAGTTCCCTTTACTCATTGCAACGCAGAAGGTCAATTAGTTACCTGGGGCTGGAGGAGAGTGTACTTGGCTAAATTAACACAGACAATACCTTCTAAAATTGAACTATGGGTGGTGTGAAATTAAGTTTTCTATGAAAAATGTGGTTCCCTGTGCTTTAAGATATAAAACCACTGTTCCATGTGGGTGCTAACGATACTAATTTGTTCTTTTAGAGTGTGGTGTTTTTGTCATGTGTTCAGTGAGATTTTATTTTTCCTGTAACTGTGCTATGTTTACAAGCTAAGCCAGTCAGGAAAAAATAAGTAAGATGCAGTTAATGCTGTGCTTGTGTGAGTTTTAAATGGAGTTCGGGTTGCATAGACAGACTACTGGGGGATGTAGGTGTGTGGAATCTTTATTGGTGTATTAAAAATGCAGATTTCTCACTCGGTAGTTGGTACGATAACTTTAGTAGCCCCCCCTAACGTGAGCATTTCTCCACCATAACCACTTAAACCCTATAGTGTATTATAGACTATATACTTTGTCACAACGTGTTGTGAGCTCTGGGACTGTAAAAGATCTGCTGTTTTCGCCTGTTATGACCCAGACTTGTGACAGTAGGGGGGCGCCTGCTGGCCTAGTGGTCCAGGCGTATTGCCACATAATATAGGCTGTTGCTTGAAAGCGTGTCGCGTGTTCGAGTCAGTTTCAGTTTATTTTTATTTATAGTGCATTTATAGTGCAACATCAACATCACCCCAAGCACTTCACAACAATACACTGCAAAAAACTGCAAAAAAACACAATAACACAATAGCACAATAACACAATAGCAAGGAAACATGCTTTTATTATGCTTTTATAAAATGTGCCAATACACATGGCTGACATAAGTACCATGCGATAGGACACAGCTATAGATCATCAACAGATAGGTAAAAATGCGTTAATTTATATAACATATATGGTTTTAAAACCACAGGGCAGAGCAAGAATATATAGTGATTTCAGTGAAACTAGGGGGAACCATAATGCAGGGGAAAAAGATGGGTTTTAAGTCTAGATTTAAAAATGTCTAGTGAGTGAGTTGGCATCTCTAACTGCTTGTGAGCATTCCAGAGACAGGGGGCACGATTTGTGAATGTTCTGCCCCCAACCGTTATTTTATTGTGGTATGTGACCCCGGCTGCCGGACTATATATACATTTCGGCCATTTCAAAATAGCCGATCTAGTATCGAGTATTTCTATATAGTGGTATTGATACTTTTACTTGAGTAAAAATGTGAGTACTTTTTTCACCACTGCTTATTTTAACCATGCACTTAAAAGGTCAGGACTCAGGAGTATGTCACGTGTTCAAATCTGTTTTGTGTCCAGATCACATAATTTCTCTTGCTCGTTGGTTCTCTTCCCTCCCTTTTCCTGTCTTCGTTCACGTTCCTGTTCCAATATGGCAGAAACAACATTTAGATTTTTTTCCCTTATCAAGGCTGTTCTTCTCATTTTAAGTTTTATCGCGGTGTCTCCATCGGACAAACCGTGACACGTAACACAAAGAGTAAGTTATCGCGTTCCAACCCCTGGCACTTGTATGTCCTTAGGGGTGTGTGTGTGTGTGTGTGTGTGTGTGTGTGTGTGTGTGTGTGTGTGTGTGTGTGTGTGCGTGTGCGTGTGCGCGTGCGCGTGCGCACGCAACAACAGGGGGACTGTAAAATGCGGAGTGTAGATTTCCCCCTGCAGTGCACCTGCGTTAATACTACGTGGGATTGATTTAGAGTGTGTGTGTGCACAGGCCAGGAGGCTTGGGGTCGTGACAGCAGAGGCTCTAACAGGCCAGGAGGCTTGGTCGTGACAGCAGAGGCTCTAACATGCACTCAGTGTTCATAGACATGGAATATAAAATACGGCCCTTGGATTGTGTGTGTGTGTGCGCGTGTGTGTGCGTGCATGCGTGTGTGCGTGCGCTGTATGATGGCAAAAGAGAAGAAAACAAGCAAGAGAGAGAGCAGTGTATTTGTGTGGTTTGTCTCTGGTTTCTATCTCATCATAGTTTATTGTCCAACAGACTTTACTGTAAAGATAGTAATAAACACAGATTTGTTACAACTGAACACTAAATTACTGTCCGTAAAAAAAAAACCCCACAACAGATGTAACGAGTGGCCAAGTCCCTCTTTTAACTCTGTTTCTCTCTTTCTCTCTGTGGAAAATACCTGTCCTAATTCCCTTTTAAAATGCTGTGTGTTTTGTTTATAGTTATACGATGTTGGTCATTATCACGCACTAATGACAACACTGTCTACTGACTGATTTATACTTCATTGCATAATGCGCACAGAAAAAAGCCGATCTACAAGCTCCTGCGAGGTTGTGTATCGGTTATTTTTCCATGCGTGATGTGTCCAAAAAGGGCTGACGAGGAAACCATTGAGACTGTATCTCCAACTCACTCTGTGTAGCGTGTGTGTGTGTGTGTGTGTTTGACATCTTGACGTCCGTCCCCTGTCCTGTCTCCCGGCTCGGAGTCTTCAGATGAAAAAGTCATCAGCCATCGATGGTCGTGATGATGGTGATCCCATGTTGTTTTCCAAGTACTCCACACAGTCTTCACGGTGCCATGGGTCGTTAGAGTGAAACCAGTGGATTGGATCAAACGATGAGGGAATAAGCAGAAACGTTTCAGACACTTATTGGTGCACGCACAAGCACGCACGCGCACACACGGGTTTACACATGCATACTCCTACAGTTTTATGTTTGTCTATCGATCAAGCCATCCTTCTGTTCATCCAGCCATCCATCTGCATGTCTGTCTGTCTATCTGTCTTCTTCTTTCGTGTATCGCAACGTTGTGTAATCAGTTTCTCTCTCTGTCGCATAGAAGTGTCTACTACTGTGACAGGAGGCCAGAGTGGGTTACTTTGGACTTGGATGCTGAAATGCTGTAATATGACATATATATATATATATATATATATATATATGACAAATATTTATATGGAATAAACACTCAAAATCGTACTTTTCACTGCTTTGGCCGCACTGGAAAGATCAAGTTATGTGACTCATTATGGAACTGTGGGCATTGTGGGTATTTTGCATTTACGAGTGTGTGTGTGTGTGTGTGTGTGTGTGTGTGTGTGTGTGTGTGTGCGTGTGCGTGTGCGTGCGTGCGTGCGTGCGTGCGTGTGTCCTCACACACGGTGTGTGCTAGGGTGTGAGTAGAAAAGGCATGTGTCCATCTCCCCTCTCTGGCAGTTTGAGAGAGAGACTGTCAGACAGCCCAGAGCACATTGAGGACTGCATGATGTGTGCTACTGGAGAAAGGAAACCACCTGAACCAGTGGTTCTCGAAACGTTTTAATTGGAAAGGACCACCATAAAATACTGCATGTGCAAATGGAACATAGTTTGACACTTTTTAGGTGCTGCATCCTCCCAATGGAATAGTCATTCTCTCATTATTTATAAAAACCGCTCCTTTCCTGATTTTCCACCAACTAATTAAGCACTTAAAACCGATATACATTGCTTCATTGGGGCGGCAGTGGCTCAGAGGTAGAGTGGCCGGTAAAGTGGCTGGATGGGAAAACTGTGAGGTTCCCAGTTCAATCCCGGCCTCCCTCAGAGTTAGTGTCAAAGTGTCCTTTAGCAAGACACTGACACCGCTCCCGACGAGCAGGCTGGTGCCTTCCATGGTTTCCCCCGTCATCGGTGTATGTATGAATGTGTGTGTGAATGGGTGAATGTATTGCACAGTCTATGTAAAGCGCTTTGGATAAAAGCGCTATATAAATGCACCATTTATTGCGTGTCATATAGGGGAAATAATGATATACAAGTTCACAGTGCAGCATGATGCGACGTGAGCTTGTAGATTGGCCATTTCCACGATTGTTTGCCTATTTCTGCTGAATGCTTGACTGAATGCTTATTGTGAGTGACCAAGACTGTAAAAGATTGTGACAATCCCAGAATAGGGTTCATTAGGGAATAGGGAAATATTTGGTCACATCCCAGGCTTTGTTGACTGTCGCATTGTGGTGGTGTGTTTGGTCTCAGACGGAGCTCTTTGAATCGAGGGCACCACAGGGTGACTGTTTACTCGCTAGACAATGATGGAAATTGGTTTTGAGCAGGGTGACATGCATGCTGTCAAAGATATGCAGAGAGAGAGCAACGGAGAGATGATGAAGAGAGATGACAATGAACAGATCTCATCTGCTGTTTACTTACATTATTTATTTATGTAATTCTTCCTTCTTTCCGTTTGTGTCTCGATGCTTTGGCGACGGCGTTGATGTTCGTCTCCCATTCATGCAAACACCATTCATGCAAACAAAACCATCTTGAGCTGAAATTAATTGGAGGGCCAAGAAAGGGGAAGAATTTGGCCATGCTGATGACGCAGTGACACACTCACATGCGTGCACGCGTGCTCACACACACACACACACACGTTCACATGCAAATTGTGTGTCTTTACAGAGATCGTAAGCGGTTTGTTGTCATAACAGCTCGTTACCCCCGGCTACCAGACGAGCCCTCTGTGACCTCATCAAATGGCACTTCCTGGGTCACAGAGAACCGTTGACAACAATCCCATAATGCAACATTCCACGGCTATGTTTCCTTACTGCCGAGTAACCAGATGATTACGGTCTATCTGCATTTGTGTGTGTGTGGCACTGTGTGCGTGTTCTATTCATGCACATTTCACATTGAAATTGATGCAGACCTGAGATAAAATAAATAGACCTGATAATAAAACGCGCGCACACACACACACACACACACACACACAAACATGTGTATATATATATATATATATATTTTCTTCTCCAAACAATATTTAAAAAATCACACCCGTGTGAAGTGAGGGGCGCTAATATATTAAAGTCTAACTCATGTTGATTAGGTGATGTACTGGTGATGTAAAATAAACGGTGCCAACACAAACGCCATTAACAATAAATGTCCAACAGACAGACAATATGACGTAATGAGGCACATTATGACGTAAATGTTCCCTCCATTGTCAATGGCGTTTACAAAACAAACATTGAACTAAAGACAAACATTAAACCTGTGTATAGGAGGGGCTTTTAATATATATTCTTTCAGAGCGAACGTTTTTTTGAGTGGTGTAAACCACTCGTACAACTGGCTTTGTTAGTTTACGTGTCTGTCTGTCTGTCTGTTCGCAAAAAATGAGCATGGTTGCTACGGTCATCCAGTTCACTAGGGTGTGATTTCATTACGTCAGACCACAGCTGATCAGTCTATATAAGATCTTACACCACTCTGTTCACACGGGTGTGATTTATTTCAACATCAGGCCTAAATGGGTTGATGACACTTTATCTTATATTGTGTAAATATACGTCCATAGACAGACATTCTTCCCAGAAATACCTCTAAACGTTCAGTTCTGCTTTTTAGACTTCAATAAATACAACAGCATGAATTGAGTGGACAGGAATAATGCTTCAATACGACAGAAGTTAGAACAGACTATAATGCAGTGGTTTTCAACCAGTGGTCCTTGAGGGTGTTCCAGGTAGTCCCCAGCGAAATGATGGAGAGTTGGTAACCAAATGGACCCTTATTAGATCTTTAACTCTTGGTGTTACGCTCTCCAGAGTTAAATTATTGTTTAACATCTGCATTACATAATTTACAAGAAGCCAACAATGTTATGAGCAAGCTTCAAAAACAGATTTGTCTTTAGAACAAGGCACATTTAAATGTTAATGTACATAAAAAAAGGAACACACCCTAATATATATTATACAGCGAGAGCATAACCTCAGTCTGTTATGCTGTATGCAAAAGGGTGAAAAAGCAGAACTCAAACACCAACTTTATACGCTTGATGCAGATCAAATATGCAGGCCATCACAATCAAAATGACACCGGTAGGCCAGTAGGGCTACCGTGACGTCAGCCTTGCATTCCCTATTGCGGACAAGATCGTATCCAAACGATAAGATCTTGTCGGTTTTTCGTTTTGGATCTGCGAGGCAAAATCTCATCAAAATAATGGTCTCAAATGCCAAATAAATAATGGGACTTGATATGATGAGGGTTGAAAACCACTGATCTAATAGAATAATAGGAGGATTTAGGAACTGTCTGCACCTGCATGTGGGACGAGACAGCAGAGGAGGGAGCAGCTCAACAGTGTGACTACAGTATGAGCTGCATATGACCTTTAACACTCACTGGCAACATCAGCACTGAGGAATGGAGAGAGAGACAGAGACAGACAGACAGACCAGGCCCCCAGAAGGACTGGCCAACGTTGAAGCGGCCACTACCTACTGGCCAAAAGTGGAACTGCAGCACGTTCATGGAGGTGAAATGGACGTTCAGTGATGTCATGTGCGTAACGTGCGTCAACCCTGACCTCAAATTTGAGGCCCGCTCTCAACTTCCGCTCGCTCGAGCCATTGAGTTATAATCGTACTTCCGGCAGTCTTCCGGGTGCTTCAAAACGTCACTTTCACTCCCGGTCCTCACTCTATCCTTTATAACTCTATGAGACAGACACTCAGAGAGAACGAGACAGACAGCTAGTGTAAGCAACTGAAAGAGGGGGGAGTGAAAGGCGGGGGACACCTGTGTCTGTGCAGTAAGAGTGGGACAGTGAAGGACGGACATCATGTCTCACTGGACAGCAAACATCTGTTATCATGGAACAAACTATTTGTGTGTGTGTGCCTGCCTGCCTGCCTGCGTGTGTGCGTGTACAGAACATTTTTTTGAGTGGTGTAAACCACTCCTACAACTGGCTTTGTTAGTCTGTCTGTCTGTGCTCAAAAAATGAGCACGGTTGCTATGGTCACCCAGTTCACACGGGTGTGATTTCATTACGTCAGACATTACGTCAGACCACAGCTGATCAGTCTATATAAGACCTTACACCACTCAGTTCACACGGGTGTGATTTTTTATTTAACTTGAGATCCCAATTTTAACTTTCGTTTTGACCGAAAGTGTCAATTTAGTTGATGGTCACTGGTCATCTCAGACTTGCCCTCAAGGGTCATCAGGTCAGCAGAGCAGACCAGACCCAAATTCCTTGCTGTGGCTTTGGGCTCCAATCAGTGTTTTGGAGGTGTGTGGGTGTGTGTGTGTGTGTGTGTGTGTGTGTGTGTGTGTGTGTGTGTGTGTGTGTGTGTGTGTGTGTGTGTGTGTGTGTGTGTGTGTGTGTGTGTGTGTGTGTGTGTGTGTGTGTGTGTGTGTGTGTGTGTGTGTGTGTGCACTACAACACCTGCTGGTTTGACTGATCACATCTGGGTGAAGAACACATCTTCACCCAGCTGCAGAGCTTTGCCAACTGCAACTTCACGGTTGCAGAGACAAAGCAGCCGTGCAGGCACAGTTCAGTTTCACAGTTCACTGCGCCCATCGTGTTTATATTCCTCTTCCCGTTGAGACCCATTTTTCCCCCTCCACATCTTGATTTTTTATTTTTTTCTACTACAACACCAGTTCAACAGTAACTGTCCATCACAGCATCACTGCACCACAACAGACCGGCCTGTTGGGAACATTCCGTTCCATGACCTCAAACCACGTATACTATGGAAGACTCTTCTATGTAAATTGTTTCTATGCCATGTGTAGCCCTCGGTCGTTTCCTTGCCTCATTGCCTCAGCCCACACCAGTCCAGAGGTCTTTCTTTATTATTCTGTGGGCTCCTCTGGATGGATGGATGGATGGATAGACCTGGCCTATATCCTTTCTCCTCTCCTCTCATCTCATGTAGCCTTACATGAGATGACCCCCGACTCCTGTCCCGTTCACTTCCTCTTGTAGCACCTACAGGACTCGCCAGCAGGAATAAACACCTCTCTTCCATGGACTAGGAAGGAACCTGTTAGGTCCTACCCATGACTGTAACTAAGTGATAATCCTTCTACTCACGGCGACGGATGCCGCGCGGCTCTTTCTGGATGGGAAGCTGTATCAACAGTGGGGAGCTACCAGAGGCAATGTAAAACTGCCATGGTCGATGACATCACGTTCCTTTTATGTGGAAATGACTGTGCATGTGCATGTGTGCATGTGTGCATGTGCATGTGTGGAGATGCCGTACAAGGGGTGATGAATGACAGGAGGGGGGGGGGGGTGCTCGCTGCCTTGGGAGAGAAGGAAATGAGGGGTGAGATGTCCGAAAAAGAGGGGAGCAGAGGCAAGAGGAAAATAAGAACTGAAGAGGGATAAGAATTAAGAGGGGAGAAGAGAGAAGTGCAGAGCAGTGGAAAGATCATGGGGCGGGATCAGAGGAAAGCGAGGAGACAGGAGAAGAGGATAAAGACAAATGCCATCACCTCATTTCCTCCAGAGTGATGATAATAAACTCATCGCCATGTACAGAGGAGAGGGCTGGGCTTAGTTGAAGAGTTGTACTGAACCAAAGGGATGGAAAGTGAAAGAAGAAGCAGTGTGAGAAAGAAACACGGAGATGAGAGGGAGATAGAGGGTGAGAGAAACTCACCTGGGAGTCATTAACCTGACAGCTGTGTTTCCAAGTGGGATGGACTTTAGGGGTGCACTGCACAATGCAGTCATGGGTCCCCAATAAAAGGGTCCCCCCTTGTTTCCAGATGGGTTGCACTGATTACTTTAACAGCTGTGGTGAAATATGCAACACTAATTTGACACAGGCACCTACTTACTGGATTGTGCACCCATTCTCTTTACGTGCATGCACAACACACGCCCAAAGACATTCCTCTTGTTCATGTTGTTGAGGGAAAACAGAGCTTCAAGTTATGGTTAGATTAAAAGACCAAAAAATGATCATGATAAACTGTATAATGTACGCTTTGTGTGTATGTCTGTGTGAATGTAGTCGCTCGAGACAGACTGTTGACTCTGTCAATAGAGAAAAAAGGGCGCAGTTTTTCCGTTATTTTTTGACTATGTGTTTCTCAGATTGGTGTGAATGTGAAGCATGGCATTGTTATAAGGGAGCACTTAGTAGTGCTTATCCCTACACTGAGCTTGAGCACCTAATAACACAAAAAGGAGATAAGCGAGTTTAAAAGAGAAGTGAAAAAGGTGATACTGTAAATTCAATGATCAGTAAGGAAAAGCCTTTACATAGGCCTAATACTATGTTTTCAGAAGTTATTTAAAATAGCCTATATCACTGACCTTGTGTAACTGAGTTTCAGTGGCGTCATTTCAGCAAAAGCTAAGGTATGGCAAGTTCACAACGTGACGTGCGCATGCATCCAGCATGTCTGGATTCTTTGGCTTTCTTTTGCCTATTTACCTCAATTTTTGCGGTTATGTGTGGTTATTTGCCTATTTTTTTTTTCGCATACTTTCACATTTTTCCCTTCATTTGATTGATTAATGATTTTATTTTGTATTTTTTCCCCCTGGATCCAAGGTATGGCAGCTGCCATAGCTTGCCATACCCTATTGACGGCGCCACTGCAGAGTTTAGTGGGTTCCACTTGCTCCTTAAGTAAGGGCATTTCTCATTGGTTAGTGGGCGGCACCTCATTGAGTATAACACAGGTGTCCGTTAGAGCAGTGTCAGTCTGAGATATTCCCAAGATAGAGTGAGTGGTGTTCCTCAGAACACAATATTTTCAACAAGAGTCTATGTTTACTGTCATAACATGATGAATACTGGTTGTTCTAAACATGCTAAATGTGAAGTAGTGCTACTTTGTACATGTTTTCAATTAGTCATCTTGTCATACCAAAAGGTAAATTGTTTACAACAAACTGCTCTTGGTCACGCTGCTAATTCTGTCATAGACGTGCTGAGGCTTGGGTGTGTAACACCAAATGAAGTGACCGACCAGATACTTCTGTGTATTCTAACCAGGTACATATTGTTTTGTTTAATTTAATTTAATTACATTGTATGGTATTTATGTTTATTGATTGTTGGGGCCAGTCTAAATGAGATATGCCCAAGATGTGCTGCTGAGGCTTGCGTGTGTAACACCAAAACAAGTGACTACTTCTGTGTATTCCTACCAGAATAAACTGTCAACAGAGAGAGAAGTGGTCTGGAACTTCATGAATCCACAACACAACGCAGATGGAAGGTTACACTTGCTAGCCTGAGACCCTCTAGCAAGGCGTTAAAGCCCTGATGGCCGGGCTGCAAATGCCGGATCACCCCCAGGTAATGAGCTGTGTTTAGGGGCAGATTCACACTATGGTCCCGGTTGCGCACTCTGGACCACTTGGCAGATGTTGTGGTTAGTGTGAATGCTGCGTACCGTTCCCGGGAGCGGACCACCCAACCATTCCCGGGACCGCATGGAGGTAGTCTCGGGACTGATCGAAGTGTACTCGGATACGGATCGATGCAATGTGAAAGCATTGGATACAGTTGAATGAAGTGTATTCGTTTGCGGAAGAATCAAGGCCAGCAGGGACCACGGAATTGTATTCGGGAACAGTTTGAATCAAACAGACTCAGTGTGAATCTGCCTTTGGAGTCTAAAAATTCTAGCTAACACATTAACCATGGCATGGCATTTGGCCTATTGTAGGCCAAATGTCCAAATTCTTCAAAACTGTTTTTTTTAAAAAGCGTGTAAGCTTGTAGATCTGCAATTTTTTATATTTTTTGTACAACCAAGTATATGGTCTCTCCAAACGGTGTGTGTGTGTGAGAGGGATAAACCATTAGTTAGTTCTCAGTGGCCATTTCTCCTGCTGGCTGTAATGAAGCATTTGGATGGAAAGAGGTTGAATATTTGTCACATCGTAAATACTAATCTTTCCTGCTCCCTGATGGGACCTGATTCCATTTGGTGTGGGCATGCGGGCGTGTGTGTGTGTGTGTGCGTGTGGGGGTGCAGGGCGCGAGAGAAAGTGTTGCTGTTGGAATTGACTTAATTCATTTCTCCAAAACGCACGTGTGTGTGCACGAACACACACACACACACACACACACACACACACACACACACACACACACACACACACACACACACAAATACATATATACATACATAGTATACACAAATACATATGAACATGTGCATATCACATATCTAAGCATGTTAGATGGAAAACATATTACTTATCCATCTTACACACACGCAGACAAGCACAGGTACACACACACACACACACACACACACACACACACACACACACACACACACACACACACACACACACACACACACACACACACACACCTTACGTCTGCAATAGTGAGTTATAGTTATTTACTTTCCTTTCTTCCTTTCCTTGTTTATGCTGCCTGTATCCATCCATTTACGTTTTAGGTTTGGTCCAGAAACAACCTTGTTATGCTGTGAAGACTGTACTATCTGGCATTCAGTCAGTTAAGTCAACAGGACATGTGAAATATTTACCTTCCTACAAAACCGGTATTCTGTACAGCACATTGGCACCTCCCCGAGCGAGGAATTTTCACTTTGTTTTCCAGATTCAAACTTAAGCTATAGTACAGAGCAGAGTCAGAAATATAAATGTTAACGCAGACCTACAATGTCCTGTGTTAAAGGTATATACAAACAGGTATGTTACATTGTAATTTTTATTATTATTATTATTCATTTGTTTAATTTTTTTTGGTCCTGTCCTCATGGCTGTGACAGCCGCAGAGAAAGAAGCGATCTGAGCCTTGGGCCCTGCCTGCTAGACCCTGCCAGGCTTTGAGACACCTCAAGTGCTTTCCAGTCCGTAGCGTCACAAACAGTCCGTATAGTCCAAATAGCCCTGAAAGGTGTTAAAACAAGCTATCTACTTGTTAGGGCAGAGGTGATTGATAATTATATTTATGTTGGGAGAGGAGGAGGACACAGGAACTGCGATGAGAGAGGAAGCTAAGTGCAAACACCATGCACCATGTAGCCTAGAGACCAAGTCCAAGTCAAATACATGGCACATAGCTACGCTAAAAAGTGGGAGGGTCAGGGAGAATTAGGGTAGGAAAGTTGTAAAGAGAACCTCTGTGTTAGAAATTCTATATAGACAAATCCACGGAAGGGTGCCCTGGGCACAGCCATAGCTGAGGTGACACATTATGCTTGACACCTGAAGCATTGATTGCCTACACCTGGCCTATACAGAGCAAGGCTCCGTGGATTCGTCTATAGACCTGTTTACAACAAGAGAATGTACAAAATATAATCAAATGGACCCATACAGTAAGCTTCCATTTGGAAACATTTGTACTTTCTGAGTTATCATGGATTAGTCTCTCAAGAGACACTACTTGAACATGTAATGTTGTTGTTGGTAGGAATAATCACAGAAGCACCCGGGAGGAAATGTACTAAGAAAGGGGCGGAGCCAAACCCAGTGTCTGTTTTACACCAGGGGTTCTCAACCCGTGGGTCGCGACCCCTCGGGGGGTCGCCAAATTATTTTAGGGGGTCCCCAAATTATTTTCAAAGAAAAAAAAAATATATATATATAGACATTGCCAAAGCATTTCCGGGGGTCCCCGGCCAAAAACGTTGAGAACCCCTGTTTTACACAAGAAAGGTTGTGGTTTCTCCCTTTTTTTTAAAACCAAATGGGTTAATCATTCGTTCTCTCGTGTCATAATAACATGAAATGATTAGAAACGGGTTCTCAACCGTAGTACAAAAAATCCAGACTATTGGGGCGCCCGCTGGCCTAGTGGTCCAGGCGCAGGGCGTTGCGTATTTGAGTCCCGTTCATGATGACCTTTGCTGCATGTCTCTCCCTTCTCTCTCTCCCTCTTTCCTGTCCGTCTTCACTGTAACTGTCAATAATGGCACAAAAGCCAAAAACAAATTCTTAAAAAGAAAAAAATTAATCCAGAGTATTGCACGTTTTCTATTATAAGAGGCTGTGAACTGCGTTCATCTGTTGTCCCAGGGCTCCATTAGCAACCGATTTAATGCTAGAATGAACAGCCCTACGGGGGTCCTGGAGTGACAACATTCAGTCCTTGCATGCTCAAGTCGAGTCCAGATATTATTTCAGAATCAGTCCAGTACAAGCACAGCAGGAATAACGGCAACAGAACTTCTGGAAGGCTATCAGCTCTGTCCCTACTGGGTCTTAATATGACGTCTGCATTCTCCTTCCAACTGCACTTACTTTCACATTCTATATCATTACCAGATCTTTGCAGAAATAAAATAAACCCACATGAAGGGTGTGTGCTCTGGTCTTCCACGCCGGTTTCTTGAACGAATTTTAATATTGTCGCTGCCGGGCAGAAACCTTGTACCTCCATTATTTTATTAGTTTTATAAAATAGTTTTATTAGTTTTATCAAAATCAATGGCCTATTGTGTACTGTAGGTGCTACTTTGTCGTAAGGACAGTGTTGTGCAAAATAGGGATGCCAGGTCTATTTGTGGATTTTATTCATAAATGAAAAGTATTAACAAGAGTTGTGACTAAATAATAACTCCACTGGATCAATAATAGCATATTTTTTGCAAAATTATGTAAGTTATTTGATCATTTAGATCGCTTTTGTTGAGGATAAATTACAGTGACTGAGCAAGTATGGTAGTTGTGCCTTGCTTGATGGCAGTACTATTCGATGTGAGGTCACCACCTGTTAGCTGACACCAACACGGGTCGTCCTGGATTGCCCCACCTCCACTCCTTCCTATCCCACATCAGGATCAGGAGGTCTGCAGTAATGCTGGCTCTGCTATCACGCCGCAGTGTATCCACGTAGGTGGTGCACCCCTTTCCTCCTCAGTGTCGGTTCACTCGCCATCATTTCTGGGTACCTGACACAGTGCCCTGCCAGCCAAGCCTCATCCTTCTCTCTCCGACCTTTTCCGTGACCCACAGGAGGCCCCCATTAGAGGTCCACGTTTCTAGTTAAAAGCACTAATCACACGCGCACATCCTGTGTGGCCCTACGGTACATCCTGCCAGAGATTGAACTTGTGACATTAAATTTAGTGTGAGCTCACTGTTCGGTCACAGATTTCCACTCCCTACAGACAATGTTTGCCAATATTCTGACTCCCACCACCCTTGATGTGGTCGGCATAATTTAAATTCTCTCCACTTTCCACTCAGAGAGATGCTCATTCCCTCCCATTTTACAGTAGGGTTCTTTCACTTCCCTGGAGACACAGAGAACTCCTGTTCTGGGTGAATGCTGTAGTTTGTCTCTGAGCGTCAGACCAGTGGCCACCCACCTACTGCCTCTAAATGGAGGATAACGGCATGAACCCTCTTCTGCCGTGAACATTTGGCGAAAATAGACAATCTACAAGCTCTACAAGCTTAGTACTGTCTCAGCCCTAAATGTGTGAGATGTTGAAAGAAAGAACATCATTAATTCATCATTCCTTTGTCCCGTGTGAATAACTCTAATTTATGACTGAAGTGCGTGTAAGTAGTTTGCTTTTATATTGCGTAGACTCCTATTCCCAGTGCATGCCTTAGTAGTGAAACCATAAATGAATCAAACATTTAACAAGTTTTAAAATATACTAAAAAGGCCATGCAATGCAATGTTCAGTGGAAAATATGCACCATTTAGGTTGTCTGCTTGAAGAGTGTTAGTGTGGTGACATACTACACCTCACTTGGCCAAATGTAAATGTTCTATATTACTTAATAACAATAAAGTACTATCCGAGACATTCACTGAAACAACTAAATACATTTTGACGTGCAAAAATGCAATTACTACAGTGTTTTGATTTCTCTTTTATCAACAGGCCTTTTCAGGCTTTCATGGAGAAAGGCAGTTCTGTTTCATCACACCATGAACACATGAGGTGTGATTAATCTAATTTACAGGGGACAGACATGTACACACCTCATTACATACCGGTACATTTATTACATTAATAACTTGCACACACAGACTAACCCTGTTCTAGATGGCTTGGCATAC